>NC_142937.1:72157943-72250443 GCF_046866305.1 Octopus bimaculoides | reverse complement strand
GTAAGTCAATTACATAATAAACCTAAGTGCTCAACCAACTGGTACTTATTTTATCAACCTGAAAGGATGAAAAGCAAAGTCAACTTCAGTGGAATCTGAACTCAGAATGTAAAGATGGATGAAATGCTGCTAAGCATTCTGTCAAGTGTGCTACCGGTTCTGCCAGCTTGACACCTTCACAAACGTTTATAATACTGGTTTGAGGGGAGGAGATAAGTTGGTTACATCAACCCCAGTGCTCAACTTGTACTTATTTTATCAACCTTGGCAGAATTTGAACTCAGAACATAAAGAAGGATAACAGTTCTGACAGCTTGCCACTCTCACAAACATTTATAATATCGACAAGAATTTGTATGACTAATAGGCATAGGCTTATAGGTGCAGGTATGGTTGTGTAGCAAAAATCTGACTGAAATTTGAACTATAGCTCTCAGATTTTCCCAGTCTAGGACCACAAACTAATGTATCTCATAAAAGGCATTAATGCCTAACATGAATATAACCCAACCAATCAATACTGGCTGGCTTATGTCTGGGGTGGCAAATTTCAAAAGAAGTAAGCAAATTTTACTGTTAAACAGTCTCAGTGAAGATTCTAGAACTTTTGTGCTGATAGTGATAATCTACAAGTGAATTAAACTTTTAGCATTAATCCATGTTTACACAGATCATGTTGCTTTTCCCCCATATGGTAGTCTCTCACTTATTCAACCTCAGACCAGAACCTTAGATAGCTAGTGGCTCTGGCCTGAGGTTGAAGAGGTAAGAGACTATCATACAAAGAAAAAAACAACAAGACCTTTATAAACTAGGGTTTGTATGGGTCATGTACACTCTGTAAAGTGATTGCCATTAGGAAGGGCACCAAGCATAGAAACTATGCCAAAACAGACAATGGAGCTTGGAACAGTCCTCTGGCTTATCAACCTTTGACAAATCATCCAATCCATGCTAGCATGGAAAACAGACATTAATATATATACACACCCACATACATACACACACCCACATACACACACATATATATATATATATATACACACACACACACATACATTGACTAGCTAGACTGTTGATGTCAGCTATTGTTGCATAGCCTGTTAGCCCTACCCAAGCATAACTGTAGCTTACAGATGTTGGTTACATAGACATAAAGATATAAAGTGAAATAGTTATAACTAGGAAATGAAAAGTAAATTGTAGAGAAGTTACTGTCATAGCACAGTAAACACCATAGAGTCATGGGAACTTTTTGCCATACAACAATCATCACCCTACCACAACTACCACCATACAAGTTGGCGTTAGGAAGGGTTTGGCGTTAGGAAGGGCATCCATCTGTAGAAACTCTGCCAAATCAGATTGGAGCCTGGTGTTGCCATCCGGTTTCACCAGTCCTCAGTCAAATCGTCCAACCCATGCTAGCATGGAAAGCGGACGTTAAACGATGATGATGATGATGATGATGATGATGATGACAACTTTTGAGATTACTTACATGAAGTATACTTTTGACATTCATTACACTAAGGTTGTTCTTGCGAGCATTCTCTTCCAGCCTCCGATCCATCTCAAATTCAAAGTCAGAACTTGAATCAATTTCCAAATCTAATTCAGAAGATTCTGTATCTGACTTCTCAGGAGGAGGGTTTGTCGTTCTTTCAGACTTTTTACTTCTTTTGGCACTAAAATTTAAAAAGAGAAATTTTATATCATTAAACCTAAGAATATTGCAGTTAATTTCTTTTTCTTTCACATTTTCAACAATAGTTTACTTATTCCAGTATCAGCTGGAGTTGGATGAAATACAACACATATTGACATAAATAGATGTTGCTTAGCTCTGTTGCCTTGCCAGCATCAAATTTTGATGGAATCATAAGGCCTGTGACATACAACATGCCTTGGGGCATCTAAACCTAGCAAAGTGTAACCCTCTCCAAAACTAACAAGTAATTTCTTCCAGAGAGAGAGAGAGAGTCAATCCCATGAGCAAAGTTCTAAATAGCCTGGAAGCTTAAGAGAGGAGAGATAAGAAAGAGACAAGGAGAGTGAAAGTTATGTCTCTTGTGAAAGGAATGGAAACTAGAAATTCAGTTTGTTAAATTAATCAGATGAAACATGAGGAAATTGCCTATGTCTGAGATAATCAACAACCTAAATAAATCTATTTACAGTGCCATATGAACCACCAAACTCATTTGGTTGTCTGGTATCATTCAATCCAGTCATTCATGCTCTTCAACAAAACACAGGCAAATGGTAGGCATTTAGCATCAGGTATGTTGCCAAAGTATTAACAAAATTCCAACAGTTCAGCCAATGGGACAATTGTACATACATTTCACAGAAGTTTAGTATCATGTACAAGGAATAAATTGGATCTTTATTAATTTTACCATGTATCTGCTCCACAGCAAGACACCTGTTTCTGCCTCTCTCTCTCTCTCTGTCACACTCTAACATTTCATCATCTGATACAAGATCATTTCCACCAATGCCACCTCACCTCTCAAAATTCCTTGTCTTGCAAGTTACTTGGTGACCCTGCCAGTGTTGGTGCCATGTAAAAAGTATCCAGTCCACACTGTGAAGTGGGTGGCATTTGGAAGGGCATCCAGCTGTAAAAACCATGCCAAAACTGACCTCACCTGTGCTAGTGCCACATAAAAATCACTGAGTCCACTCTGCAGGGTGGTAGGTGTTAAGAAGGCATCTAGCCATAAAAAACCATGCCAAAATAGACACAGCAGCTTGGGATAGTCTTCTACTTGGCCAGCTCGTCAGACCATCCAACCCATGCCAGCATGGAAGGTAGACGTCAAACGATGATTTATATAAAATAATGGGTTTGTTTCATTCTTTTACTTATTTCAGTCATTTGACTGCGACCATGCTGAAGCACTTCCTAATGATGTACATATTCATTCTTAATACAGTGCAGCAAATTCGAACCTGAATATGCTAATTCCTGTTCAATTTCATCATTGAAGAATGCATCAAGAATGAATATGTACATCATTTTAATTACCTCTACTCTCTGTGCACAAGAGGAATTACCATTTAACATACTTACCCTAAATTTTTCTTCAAAATACTACGAATGAAAGATCCTTTCCTCTTTCTTTCTAGTCTCTTCTGTTTGTCTGATTTGTGAAGCTGGGTTGCTAACTTCCCACTTTCTGAATTTAGAAAATTTAGTTCATCACTGATGAACTGAAAATCTGGCTGGTTTTGGACACAGTCCAACTGACCAGACTTGTTAGTAGCAAAAGTCTTGTTAGACATTCCACTAGAATCTGAGAATGTTGGCTTTTTTATCACAGACAAGCTAGGTTTTGATAAAACTGAATCTTTTAATTTAAAACTTTTCTTTTGACACTGCAAATACTTAGTTCTGTTTCTCAAAGGTTTGGATGTGGATTTGGAAGGGGGTGTCTTTGGAGGAATAACAATGACACTTCTTGGAGAAAGACAAGTGTCATTGCCACTTGCAGAGTTCTCTGCAACACAATCAGTTCTAGCTAAAAAATCTTGGTTATTTTCATTTTTTGCTTTCACCTCTGGTTGCTGCCTTTGTTGATTGTTGCTAGCCAAGTCAGATTTTTTGCACACTCTCCTACAAGTTCTGCTGGAACTAGACTTTGATTTTTCTTTATCTACAACAATAGATCCATGATTGGATGCAGAAGAATTATTTTTAGACGAATAATTTTTTACTTGATTAATTTGCTTTTCATTGCTATAATCCATCGGAAGTTCCCTAACACCATTTTTATCCTGGTTTTTAAGTGTATCGGGAATTATATTGTTTTCTATAGTACCAGTAATATCTTCTAAGTTTCTCTGATGAAAAGATACCTCACTAATTTTACCATCTTCTTTGAGATTACTGTGAAAATTAGATTGATTATCAAGATTAGCCTCAATTATTTTGTTCTCTACTTCAGATGAAATCTCTTTCTTTTCAGCTTCATTTAACAATTCAACTGGTTCAGCATCAATATTGGCAACCTGGCATTCTACAGCTGACTGGTCACAACTCTCTTCTGTCTTATTTTCTTCTGCTTCAATGTCAACAACTGCTGTATCAACCACAGAATCACTTTCTACATTGGCACTAACTGAGTGCATTTCCGTTATCTTTTTTGTTGCCGATAAGATTTCAGGAGATTTCTCTACTTGTTTTGCTGCAGTGACAAGTAATTTCTCAGCACTGTTGCTGCCATTCTTGTAATCATCTTCTCGAGGAGAACAGACATCAATCTTCTTGACTAATTTATCATTACCATGATCTTCACAAGACTCAATCACCACAAAATCAACTTCTTTCTCATCCATACTGTTGGGCACTGTTCTGTGTTCTTTGGAACAGGTATTGCTAGAGAGAAATTTTTTCAGTTTCAACACTGACTTAGCTTTAAATATACGACAAGATTTATGAAATGCCAAAGTGTTTTTACGAGCTTTCATTTCTCTATAAGGCCGATAGTAATGGCTTCTTTGAGAAAATGAGAGATTTCTCCTTTTCTTTTTATATTCAATTGGAGAGAAAAATTCTGGCATTTCATTAAATATTTCTTCCGAATCATTGCAGGAATTTAAACCAAAACATAATTTAAACAATTGTAAAAATGCCCTTTAAAGTCAAAAGTTCTGTCTTCCAATTTCCATGCATCTTTGAAAACTCATTGAAAAAAGATTGGATAAATGATTAAGTTGATATTTGAGATCTTTAGTTCTTGAAGCTGAAATGAGAAAAAATAAATAAAAATGATTACAACAAAGGAAATATCTAAAAATCTAATTATTTAAAATCATTAATTTAATAATTGACAATTTATTACTAGATTTTCATGCCAGTATTTAATTGTATATGTAAAAAGCTTAGAATCTAAAGAAGCCCATATTATGGCCAATCCAGCAGTGATCAATCCTTGTAACTGGGTTTGCTTCAAGCAAAACCATGTGCCTGAAAAGCAGATCAGAAGTTTGCTTTGTAACTATGTGGTTTAGGGTTAATTCACAGTGTGCGCCAGAGGGCAGATGTCATCTACTGACCAATTCTTCGTGAGAAGGGAATTGGAAGATAGAAATTGTAAAATACCTGTCATATGTGTGTGTGTGCTTCTATTTTCCCCTTGTCTTGAAGTTGTTAGTGAGCTGTATAAAAACAAAATCAGTGCCTACACAAACAGTATCAGTGTTTACAACCTGGCATGAAAACATGTCCAGTCATTGAGCTGTTCATTGTTTGAAGGCCAAGGGAAAATATTATCTGACTTGAAAACAGGTAAGCAGTGTTAACAGAAAGAGCTGCCAACCATAGAAAAACTGCCTCAATAAGTTTCATCTGTCAGCATGGAAAAATGAACTTTAAAACAATGATAATTGTATATGGTTAATGAAACTTCATTCACTCTATTACACTTTACTCACTAATTCCTACCGATTCCTTCAATGGTAGCCAGAGGGCATCTGGTTACATGGATTATTTGGAGATCTCTGTGATGCTAATATTTCCAGTGGTTGTGGAAGGTTCAACATTCCTGTTGACATCTCCAACTCTCAGCAGATGTCTTCACAAATACCAACAGATGTACACTGCAACAAAGAAGGCAGGAGTCCTATATGAGCTGCGAAGAAAGAATTACTGACCACAATATGATCCATACCTTCTTCTTCTTCAAGAAACATTGGTTGAGTAATGTAAACTTGGCAGACAGACTGAATACAACTGATTTCAGAATGCATGGCTGTGTGGTTAACAAGTTTGCTTCCCAACTACATGGTTTTAGGAGTCCCACAGCATGGCACTTTCGATCAGTGTCTTCTACTATAGCCCTAGGCCAACTAAAGTTTTGCGAGTGAATTTGCTTGATGGAAACTGAAAGAACCCCATCCTATGTATGTGTGTATGTTTGTATCACCTTGTCTTGACATTGTATGTTTATTGTAAATGAATGTCACTGTCATCACAAGCAGTGTCATTGCATTCTAAAATTCTGCAAAAATGTCTGGCTGGAGGGAAACAGATAAAGGTTGCCGACAGGAAGGGCATCTGACCAAAATCTACCTCAATATACTTACATCTGACCCATGCAAGCACGGAGAAGTAGATGTTAAAATAATGGTGACAACGATAGTGGCAGTGGTGATGATAAAGTACTTTAAGATGGTAGAGAACATCCTCTACAAAACAGAAGTGGACCAGAGAAGAACTGGGAAGTGGAATTTCAAAAAGATCTTAGAAGAATATTCTCATGAAACATTCAACTATTTAAAGCAATAATAGATTTCTTCTGATAGAATAAATTCTAGAATACAAAAGTATTATTCTTTTTGACGATATACAGTAAGTAAGGCAGTGAAATTGAAGACTCCGTATTCAACAGTTCATTCTCATTTCACATGCTGTCATGATAAACTTTGTCAGTCATCCAATTATGCATCAATTACCACCATCAATCATCTGAATCAGCTTTCTCATTACTTCTGTTACTATCTACTGTGTTGCTAGTTACAAAACAGAGAGGTTAAGAAATCCAAAGTCAATATAATACCAGTCATACTTAAATCAATTGACTATACCACTTCTATTTATGACCATGTTCCAAATGTGACAAATCAGTAATGTTGAATGTTCCAATCAGTTGTGTGTGTGAGGAGACTGAGGACATAGAGTTGTTTAAAAGTTGTGCTGTAGTATGGTGTGGAACTCTACTGCACACCTCATCATGCAGTGTTAGGACCAGGGGAAGGCAATGTGACATCCTAAACATGTGACAGTTTGTACAGACATTTTCTGGAAATTTGGTTGTCATGGTAACAATGATAATATTTGATTTGGTCATTAAAGCATTAAACTGTTATTAGCCGATATTTTGATTTAATTATACATTAAAGAGCATTGACAGGAATTGGGTAAGAGAGCAAGTAGAGCAGCGTTAGTTGTTGGTTGACATAAATGTATAACATTTATGATGATATTAAAATGTTTCATAAATGGGCAAAACAGAAAACAAATAACTTCTGCAACTGCATTATTATTATTATTATTATTATTGAAAGCTGGTAGAACCGTTAGTGCATCGAACAAAATGCTTAGCAGCATCTCTTCTGTCTTTACATTCTGAGTTCAAATTCCACCAAAGTTGACTTTGCCTTTCAATTCTTCCAGGCTTGTTTAAATAAATACCAGTCAAGCACTGAAATCGATGTAATCAACTAGATCACTCCCCACAAAGTCAGGTCCTATACGTATAGTAGGATTATTATTATTATCATTAGTAGTAGTAGTAGAGAAGGTTAGTAGAATCGTTAGCGTGTCGGACGCAATGCTTAGCGACATTTCTTTCGGATCTTTATGTTTTGAGTTCAACTTTGCTTTTCATCCTTTCAGGGCCGGTGTAATCAACAAGACCCCTCTTCCAAAATTGCAGGCCTTATATCTATTGTAGAGAGGATTATTATTATTTGATGGAAATACATTGTCAGCAACACTGTTAAAGAGAGCAATTCAGAAAAATTAGCTTCTTTGAAACATTTTAATTTCACTTTCATAACGAAGATGTTA
The DNA here is from genome assembly GCF_046866305.1 of Octopus bimaculoides. Lineage (NCBI taxonomy): Eukaryota > Metazoa > Mollusca > Cephalopoda > Octopoda > Octopodidae > Octopus > Octopus bimaculoides. The sequence goes on along the minus strand of NC_142937.1, from coordinate 72,242,864 downwards.
TGACAGTTTCAAATAGCAGAAGCCTTCACTTAAATAATAGCTAATATTTTTATATGGAAAATATTTTTTTTTTAAAGTTAGACCCCCATAATTCAATGTACTCCATTAATTATGAATTTAAGGTTTTGTTCCTGTAAGAAATAATTATATTGTAGCAGTTGTTACTGTATGACAATTGATGACAAAGAACTTATGATGCTGAGATAAACTTCGCATGTGAACAATTTCCTGCAAAAAAAAAAAATAAGATAAAACATTCAAATAATTATAATCCATACCACGATACTGTCCATAATGGGAGAAATTTAAAAAAACAAGAAAAATATTACAACAACTAAAACATATAAATACGGTATTATGTTTGAAGAAAATATCAACTGTACGGTGGGTGCTGAAATTTGCTAAACTTGTAGGGTAATAGCTGATTACTAGGTTAAATTTGAACAATAGCCAAACCCCTTCAGTTGAAAAAAAATAAGAATCACTACAAACACATAGAATATACGCATTATTTAACAAACAACTTTGAATAGTCGTTATTTTATAACCGACTACTATATATGTAATGTTCTTGATAAAATACGTGAATATAGTACTACAGGACCTTTCTGTATGCTAATGATAAACTAATTTGATACGTCTTTGTTGTCCACAATATTTAAGAGACCATAAATGTTATAGTATCTAGGTGAATTTACTTTTACCGATTGAAACATCATTAAATACTTGAAATAATTCTCAATATAAGCAATATTATATATTCAAACACAATACTCGAACCCACACTTAACTCTTTAAAAACAACACACCGAACATGCATATATATATATGCATATATATATATATATATATATATATATATATATATATATATATATATATATATATATAATTTCATGATGGAATAAAACCAGTGTTTAAAAAATATACTGATCTCAAATTATGTTCTAAACCTAACTTGCTCAGATTCGGAAATAAATATGATCGCCAGCAGACGAATATCAACCATAATGCAGCTTTCGGAGAGAAGTTCGATAGTTGCAGAGAAAATGCATAAATGCGTGCAAAGCAAAAGATAGTTGCTTTGCAGAGAAAAGCGAACGAGCTTCTACCTCACATTATCATCTATCACAAGCTGAATCGCAGGGGAAACAAAAGAGGATAATTTTGATCGTGAAAATCTTAAAAGCTTTCTACCACTTAATATAGCTACAACGACAATCTGATCCCCTTGCAAATAAAAATATAATAAAGCAAGGTAGGTGCTATTTTCATCGCCGTGTTAGAAGGGACCAGTCTTCGCTGACAAGTAAAAACAACGATATATGCTGATCTCAAAACGTTTCGGCTTATTATCAAACTTAGCACACATTGGATATAGTTAGATTGGATATTTACCTATATACCTGTAGCTCCAAAATGTAGTCAAATTTTCAGAGAATAAATAAATATTAAAGAATTTCGCTTGTTTTTGGTATCCACCATTTTCCTGTTATTCTACTGCCGCCACACTTTCAGAATGAGGCTAAGTAAACATCCCGGTGCTAACCGGTAACCGCCATTGCTATGTTCTCTGTGTAAATATATTCCTATTAACAAAAAGAGTGAATTATTTCTCTTAGATTCGTACATCGAATATTAAATATTGCAAAAGGATTGAAAAGCTACGGAAGCGGTTTTGTCTTCAATTTATTTATTTTTTTAATGGAATATATTATGAATATAGTACTTTTTCAAATTTATTTTTATACGCATTTTATCAGATATAAAAAAAAACTTAAGTTATTATGTGACGGGTACAAGTTTTGAGCAATGCATGTTCGTGGAGAAATGCAAGAACTTTACGTTTTTATCTATTAAACCTTACAAGTTCCATTGGGTGATTAAGTCATACTGCATTCATTTATTCTATGCGTAATTTATAAACTTATTTATGCATGTGAGGTGATAGTATAAAATATTTTACTCTTGCCAAATGAGTATTCTTTGTTGAACCTTATAACACGGATTAATTCATCATATATATATATATATATATATATATATATATACATGTATGTGTGTGTTTATTCAAATTTATTGAAACATGTGAAGATAATTAAAAATATAAAGAATTAACTAAAATTTAATATAATATTGCAAAATATAAACTAAATTTTAAACTGCACAGTCAAAATAACCATCACCTCGAGCAGTGGACAAATTAAATATTTTATAAGAAAAGAAAAAAAAATTTTTTTTTTTTTTTCTAGAGTTCTTCAGTCGTATGTATTCAAGAGAAACCATTTATCTGTGTTATTTCTTATTATTTTTAATGCAAGACTCCCGTGCAGATTTTTATTTTCCACGTCACCCAATGGAGAGGAAGGAAATACATGCGCAGAATATGGCTTCCAACAAGTCTTTTTTATCTGGTTTCTTGTTAGTTTCATTGCCAAACCTAAAACTTAATTTTGATTTCTAATGTTATAAATGAACAAAAATTTGGGTTTGTAACATAATAAATCAACAGAAGATTTGGTTTTTGAAATTAACCTTACTGATTCAGTATAATTTGTCATAAAACTTAGCGTAAAACTGTTTTGTTTATAGCCATTAGATATAGGACATATTCACAAATCAGTATTATTGACAGTCTATTGAATTGTATCAACTTCATCGCTCTTCAGCTGATTTGCTGGTTTCAGATTAAATTACAATTTTTTAAACAATTATATTTAAAGTTTTATTCATGTAAAGTTGTCTACGAAACGTGTTCGACAAGAAACGATGACATGCGTTTAGTTAATTATAAATAATAATTTCTATAACGGAACTTGAACATAATTTCACCAAAATTTTACTCTCCCAATACATAATCTAGTAATATTTAAAAACCTTCTGACAGCTTTGTAACTCTTACATAGATACGGATATATATATATATATATATATATATACATATATATATACATATACATATATATATATATATATATATATATATATATATATATATATATATATATATATAGTGAGAGAGAGAGAGAGAGATGTGTTTATTTATTCCTATGATTGTAATTAATAAATAGATCTGGATAAACTTTTGTTTACCTTCTCTTATACCTACTATTCAATTGTGCTATTGCCTTGCAACATTAAGCATTTGGATATAAATAGGTATACTTCCAGTAGTATATTGGATATTTGTTATCCCTTAGATGGCTGTCTAACCTCTAACTCATATATATATATATATATATTCCAATTTCCTCTTGTAAAATCATTTAAACAAATAATATTAATAAACTAAGTTTAATAGTAATTGATTAGCTGCGATGAACAACTTGCTCGTTTAGTTATAGAGTTGGTGTAAAAGTTGGAATATTACCATTTTCAGTGCAATAGAGAATTGAAGCAATTTACCCATTCGTGAGATACAGAAATATTTACAGATTTTAAAATTTAACTGGATCTTAGGTATCATATTTGAATTTTGGTCTGAAAGCCTTTTCTAATATGCTTTTATTCCTTTTTTATTCATTTAAAAACTTTGCTTGTTCGTTTCATCATGAGTAACGAACAACCTGTAATGGCTGAAAGTAAATTATATATTTAAAGCTCAGTAAAAAAAAAAAAAGACTTATGAATTACAAAGACGGTTCCTGACAAAATGCTACCTTGTAGCTGTTAGAAATGATTTGATAGTTTTGATCCTTTCCATTCTTTCTCTAATGAAATTATTTACCGTAATTAAAATGCACTTTAAAATAAAAGTAATCTAGCGAACGTTTCTAGTTTCGAATGTTAATACTATTGTCAAACACATGAACCTGACAAGTTTACATTAGCCATCTCTGAAAAGATGTGCTTAGGTAAGATTCTAGCTTTCACAAGTACAGTGTTTTATATTCATCTTTTGAACAAATTGCGACGTTCCACTAAAACCATTATGCAACAGTTATTACTTATTTATTACGTTATCTCTCTTTTTTCCTGACTACCCGCCCACTTTACGGACTATCCAAGCTGTTGTATGATTACAAATTTAAACTAAAATATAGAGGAAAAAAAGTCATTGACTTATTGGGTAGCAAATCAATGGACTCGTGGCTCTAGTTCGATCGAAGTATGGATCTTACTGCAAAGCATCTCTGGCATGTTTCTCCATTTCCCTGAGTCGCCTCAATACTATAAGTTAGTATTTCTTATAAAGGGGTGGAGGTGGGGGGTCTCGTAAAGATTGAAGAAAGGTAGACAAAATTTTATGTTTAATAAAACCAAGATCGTTTTAAACTTTGTCCGCCATCACGTCGAAGAAAGATCTATATTATTGCAAACTCTTGTCGTCTATCTGAAATCTTCAGACTAAACCTGTAATTATTTGATTATCTTTGTTACAATAATTACAAAATCTGCAGACAAATCAATGATTGGAGAGCAAACTGAATGGAACCTGCTCAATTTGTCCTACTGCATTGACATAATGCTTAATACTGCAAGATTTCACAGATTTCTAAACCTTACCGAAGCACTGCAAATCTGATGTGCTGGGGTTGATTCTTATTCAACAGCTGTGTTTTTTGGATCTTCTCACGCACATTTGACTGGAACTTAAAACATTATTGTTGTAGTTTCTTGTTACAACCACATTCAACGCACAACCAGTGAGCTGGATGGAGATGTAGCCGATTAGATTAACTAAAATACATGCCTGGCGCTTATGCCATCATCCATAGAGGGACAGAATGCATGCAAAGTTGGGCAAATATGAACTCAGAAAATAAATGCATTGAAGCATGTAACTCAAGCGCTACAGTTTCTGACAATTCACGACAAACCAAATCACACGGTGTGTCAGTAAAGCAAACAGAAATAGCGGTTTATTGGTACAATTATTTGTAAATTGCAATATATGGAAACGTTGTTTACCTTTTCTCCTCTAGTCAAATCACAAACTTTATGTCACCTTAATAAATTATACAAGTTGAGTGTAGAGGGGATTTCTCAGTAAGCTGAGTATTTGATCGCTTTAGATCACGTGTTGTAACCATTTCACTTACATCTGTAAAATCCTTTGAGAAAGACATGAGCACTATATAACCCTTATTTTTCATCTACAAATTTTAGCTTTTATTACATGTACGACAACGTCTATTAACACAGTGGTTCACAAACTGACAAATACTAACCATCTAAATAGTATTAAGGGGAAAAGTTCTTGCTACTCCCCATTTTTTATTAACGAAAAAAGGAAAGAAAAAAAAAGCAAATAAACATAGTATCCATATAATTGTCCTTTCTTCGCCATGGTGTTGGGCAAGTTTAAAAGTTTTTAAATCATCTAAATTTCATTTAACACGGTAATTTGCCCTTTCCAGACTCATCCAACGGTATGTTAGTAATCACGGTTAAATGGGTTTTGCTGCATTAAGATGTAAAATCCCTTTCCGGCTTGTTCCATATTTCAAAATAGCAATATTTCTAACATAAGCAAAAATCATACATTTATCGTGTATGATCTATAAATAAAAATCGAACCAGGTACTTGACTGCTACTTAATTTATAGACTTCTAAAAGAATAATCTCGACGGAATTTGAAATCAGGACGTAAATAATACCAATAATAAATAAAAATTTTATCGCACGCTTCTCTCTCTTTCTCTTCATAAACCGGCTTTCTTTATTTTATAGAAGTGAAAATATTAGCGATGAATCGTAGCAATACTCATGACAAATACAGTCAAAGGATAGCAATAGTTAAGTTAGCATATTTGACACGGTAAAAAAAAACTTCTATGAAATAATTATGCTATGTAAAAATGAAATTAGTAAAAGTGCGAAATCCTCACTTTGGTACTACTAAAGCAGCACGGACCCGAACGCGCAGTCGCGCGTCCGCGCTAGCTAGTCTTGAGTGGTCGATCCTAACCCTGTCCCTAACCCTAACCCTATCCCTAACCCGCGTGTGCAAATGAATACGTGTTTAGGGTTAGGATCGACCACTCACGACTAGCTAGCGCGGACGCGCGACTGAGCGTTCGGGACCGTGCTGCTTTAGTAGTACCCCTCACTTTATTTCAACAGATAATTAATTTAGGATATAATTTAATATATATTTTTAAAAATCCAAAATGAAGAAACTATATTCAACCTTACGAAAAGGATGAACTAAACCGTCACACTTTCGTTAATTACCACTTGAACACGGCTAACTAATGACCTAACTGCAGGAGGTCATTGTGGTATTAAAATAAACACAAAATAATGTTATTCATGTTGTCACATCTTGTTAGTTATTCAAATGAGAATTATGTACACTTTTTGGGACAACACGTCCGTAGGTCAGAGGTTGGATTGTGTTAGTGAACAACCTAATACCACTCATTATAGATACAGTCTGAGATGCATATAGTAGTAGCACCGTCCCACAATTAAACCGACTGCAATAGTTGAGTTTTACTTATTTTACCAACTTTTGAAGCATAAAAAATAACCTGAGATTTGAACTCGAGGTGTATAACAATAGAAACTAATTAGCGAAATGCATTTTTCAGGTGCTCCACTACACCTGCTGCTCTCAGCTGTTAATAATTCGCCTAATCCGTGGAAATTCCGCCTTTTGTATGTTCTTATTTCTATTTTGATGTATAAATTTATAATCTCCATAAAATTATTTCTTTCTGTTAAAAAATGTTGATAATGTTTCCGATTTCGTTCGATAGTTAAAATTAACCACCCTCCCACCATTAACACTTCACTTTCCCATCTCCTTTACGGCAACAGCTAAAAGGTGAAGATGAGGTTATTTACGTTCGAACAGAAGTTGTGACAAACTGAATAATTTTAGATAGTTCCTAAAATAAACAGTCGCAAATTTCGGGAGTATTCTAGCTGATTTAATTAATTCCAATATTTGATTAGTTTGTAATTATATTTCTACTAATCTTATACTTGCGTGAAATAAATATTTTCTACTTTTACATACATATACAAAAAAAAAAAACAATAACAAAACCGCTATATTATTGGAAATGTGTTATTAGAAAGCTCTGACGTTCCTATATTTCCTAAGAGCCTATTATGAAAAAATAAATAAATGATGCTAAATACTCGGACACCATTCGTATGAAAAACAATAGATGAGATAGACATACAACCCCGACCTTTACTGTACCGTGGCGGATAGCTATTATATATATATATATAGAGAGAGAGAGAGTTGAAATTTATAGAAAAACAAAATGGACGGAGACAGGTGTATTAGTTAGTTATATATATATATATATATATATACAGACACACACACACGCACACGCACCGAAAGGATGAAAGGCAAAGTCGATCTCGAGTGGAATTTGAACTCAGAACGTAAAAACGGACGAAATATTGCTAAGCATTTTGTGCAGCGTGCTAACGGTTCTGTCAGCTCACCGCCTTCATTAAGGACAAATACTGGTTTCAAATTTCCACAAAAGGCCGGCAATTTTGATGGAGGAGCTAAGTCGATTAAATCAACCTCAGTGCTCAATTGGTTCTTATTTTATCGACTCCGAAAGGAGGAAAGGCAAAGCTGATCGCGGCGGAATTTGAATTCAGTTTGTAAGAACGGACGATATGTCGCTAAACATTTTGGAATTTTTTTATTTCCCACAAGGGGACAGTACAGCCTGATATGGGTCAGATTTAACGTATGAATTGACACAAAGATGAATTTTAAAATTATACATAAATATGAAGAGTTCGGATGATAACATATACAAGACATTACAGAATGGAGTGGGGAGGCGGGATATGTTCGGACCCCATTAGCCTCGCCTCACCACTGATGCTTTAGGTTCATCCTGCGTTGTATTCATGCGGTCCCATCCATACGCAACATTCGTGCGACATTCTTTCATCGATCTTGAAACATTTTCTCTCTAGCCCTATTTTCCTTCTTAGGTGGAAGGTGAAGAAATTCACCAACCCAGGACCATAGATAAAAATGCCTGTTATTAACCCTTTCACTCGCGTCATCCAAATCATCCCTCTCGCAATTGCAACTACGATGAGAAAGCAATCCTTACCTTTTTTTCGATAGGAAATCCGGTGGGTCAATTTTTACTATTGACTCAGTCGATGGCTGTACTTGACAACAGTTGTTCGGTATAAACCCCCACATCTGACACCGAACACTGAACAATAGGGTTCGGGACGGTTTCCTTGTCTCGCCCACATCTTGGACAGGTCGGTGGATCAGAGTCACCAAGCCTTGCGAGCTTGTCCTGGACAGGTAAGGCTCCTCGATAACATTGCCATGCCAAAGACTTCTGGAAGTTATCCAGTGTCTTCGGCCCGAATGTACGTTGGAACCAACTGGCCAGCTGATTATCATCGAGACCTAGGGCTTCCCCCAAGGTATCGTCACATTTCGCCTCTACCAACCCTCTATAGAAGAATGTGATAGAACCACTACCGCAGGCATTGCCCGAGAGATGGAATATCCGGAGAGCCTTACGACACTCCGTAAACCATGTACCCAACTTCGATTGACGATTGAACCAGGTTTCCAGTCCACCGAAACAAGTGAACTTGGGAAACATCTGTTTCGCTAGCGGAGACCACACCCGTTCACCATCCAGATGGAGCCACAGATGCCTCAGCCTCAGCGCGTGCCTGCGCATCATCAGCCAAGGCATCCCTAGCCCACCTTTTAACGGTTGTTGGCAGCAAATAGAGCGTCTCACAAGCGGCTTCGAGCCCTTCCACAAGAACACGTTGGCCACCTCCGCCCTCCCTTTCAGGGATAGCCACCGCCAAGACCAGGTCTTTGCTATGTGGGCCACCCTGCACGATACCTCGGCCCAGTTTTTCTCTATTTGGAGGCCTGGTCCAAACCAGGCTCCTAGCAACTTAACGGACCCTCCGTCCAACGTCCCACGACGCTGTCAGGAGGCATCGACTTGCCTCTCCAGGCGCGGAGTTGCAAGCCGACTGACTTTTCACGATTAAACTTTGTTCCTGTCACCGTCTCGTATTCCTCAATGGCTTTGCCTACCCTCTGTAGGTGATTCATTTTGGTTACGATGATGGTAATGTCCGCGTACGCTGAAACTGACTCTCCACAACTTGGCTATCTCAGGATGTCGCTCAGCTTTCGCAGCAATGGCTCAAGAGCCATTACATACAAAAGCGGGGAGAGCGGACATCCTTGACGAACCGATCGTTTGATGCTGAATGGCTTAGATAAAAAGCCGCTCATCCGAACTACCGAGTCGATGTTGTGATGAATTTCAATGATCCACCTGAGGAAGCCAAGACCCAGGCCGAACTGTGCCAGAACGGACACCAGGCAATGATGGTCTACCCTATGAAAAGCCTTTGATTGGTCTAAACGGACCACTGCCCCTCCCTTGCCAGAATCATTATTAAACCCCTCTACAGTGTACTGTGGAAGATGGAGATTATCTTGAATGGTTCTACCGGGAACGGCACATGTCTTTGCCTTCCCCATCAAGCCATTCGCGACACGTGCCAATCTTTTCGATAACACTTTGGCCAAAATCTTCAACTCAGTGTTTAGCAGACTGATGGGCCGAAAATTATCAATGCAATCCGCCTTGTTCGGGTCCTTTCTGATAAGCGTTACCACTCCCCGGCGCACAGATCTGGGAATGAACCCATTCTGCTGCCAGTTCGCGTAGACATTCGCCAGCAGGTGCCCGAACAAGTCTGGTATACTCTTATACAGTTCATAGGCTAGACCATCCAGTCCCGGCGCCTTACCCGCGTCGCAGTCCGCCATAGCCTCAATTACCTCCTCAGGCGTGACCGGCCCTTCACAACATTCCGCGTCCTGCCCCGAGAGTCGTGGAAGCCCGGCGAGGAAGTCCGTTAGGTCCTTCCTACTGTCCGTTCCGCCCCCACCCCAGAAAAGCTGGGCGAGTGGTCCTGAAAGACCTCACACATCTCGGGCTCGTTTATCAACTTCGTTGGTTCGTCAAAGATCGAATTGTGCCACCGTTGCCACGTTGGGCTTAGGGTTAGGGTTAGGCCTTGATTCCTTCACAACCCAATGCACGAATCCTAGCTCTGACAATTCAACCCATATGCTGGGCTTCGAGGTGCTGGTTTAACGACAGTCTCTTGGCCGTCACCTGAGCTGCAGAGCCAGATTACATTGCTTCCTCTAAGTCCTTAGTTAATGCTAATTTCTTCCTAGTCTCTCTAGCCACTAAACATATGCTATATCTAATAGACTCAAATTTAAAGGCTCGCTTGAGGGCATACTACTATTTGTTATTAATAACAGATCCGGTTAATGCCCTCTGAATCAATAACTTAATCCTATCTCTGTACTCCTTAATCGCCAAAAGGGACGTATTAAGTTTCTAGTAGCTGGATCCTCTATTGTATAACTTATCTATGTCGATCGTACAGGTGAGCATTTTATGATCACTGTAGCTGACCGGGAAAAACTGTGGACACCTAACAATATACATATCTGCTTTTCTAATTAACACCATATCTTGGTATGACCTGGAAGATCTGTCGCTGTTTGACCATGTCCACATTGGAGCATTCGGAAATTCCAGCCTATGAGCGTCTGCTAGCTCAAAGTGGCTTAGCAGTTCCAGGAAGCAAGGATTACCTCTTCTATCAGAACACGAGCCAACATACGCATGCGTCGCAGATTGTGTTATAGTCTCCTAGCACAACTAAGGGATGTGATGTACCGAGAAACTTCTCCAGGTTCCGAAAATACTCACTTTGTCCGTTTTCAGCGGGTGCATAAATTGCAACTAGTCTGATAATCTTACCACGACTGAGCGTCAAATCCACGACGACCAGCCTACCTTGGATCTGAAAAAATTAACTTTTTCTCAGAAACCTGGTTTCTTTTTAACAGGACCAACACCCCACTCCCGCCAGCTGGAGAGAAAAGAACTCTCATAGCCATCAAATAGCGGGAGATCTCTTGGCCCCCTTAACCGGGTTTCCGTAGCAACAATGACATCCAAATTGCGCGACCTGATGTCATTAAGGAAGCGACCTTGCTTCCAGCTTGATCCCAGGCCACGCACATTCAAACAACCAGCATGAATACAAGCCATCTACTTACCTTGGCATCTGTGGCTTTCGGCCTTGTCTTTTCCTTTACACGGGCTCGTGGGGTGGTTTGACACAGGTCCTCGTACATGGACTTACTGTCCAACCTCGAGGGCCTATGTCTGTGGGAAAGTAGGATTTTAATATTCCGAGATCTGTATCGTCTATGTGGTATGTCAAAATTCCTTCCGGAAGTTTTGTATAGTGTTCTTTGTATATTTTTGCTGTAGGGATATTTTTAATACGTGTTGACAATTATTCATTTTTGGCATTTATTACCACTAATAATAGTTTGTTTTGCCAGTTTTTTTACGGGACTGGATAATTTTCCTGGGCTGGGCGGATGTACGAGGGAGGGGGATATCAGGACTGGAGAAGGAGGATGGGAGGGGTGAAATATCTTGGCTGGAGGGGAGGATATCAGGGTTTGAAGGAGGGGATATTGCTGTTTCTTTTTTGTGAATAGTGGTGGGGAAGGGTAGTTTGAATTTCGTGTGTGTCTGCTGAGGGAGCATTTTCCTTGTTCGTGCTGGATGTTGAGGGGGTGGGATTGGAGTTCTTCCTTTTGGGTAGGTTTTTTTCTTTTTACAGTCTACCAACCATCTTCACTCCCAGCTAGTTGAGTGTTTTCATTGCTGGGCGCCTGCTGGTCGGTCTTCTGTGTCTCTGCCTCTTCTTCTGGGGCCGTCTCCACCTTACAGGTAGGACAGCTTGCCCGAATGTGACCCTTCTCTCCACATTCGAAGCACCAGGATCTTCTCCCCTCCACCATTACCCGTAAGGTGGTTTCTTCTCCGAGGTGTACATTTTCCACCATCTTTTCCAGGGTCTGTGGCGCCGCTTGCATGATGACCTCGAGGCCTTGCCCCTTCCAGTTCTGCTGGTGGATTTCTGAGGCCTCTAGTATTATTATTTCTTCTTCGAGCCCCATTAGTAGGGTTTGTCTATCAACTTACCTTGTTGGTTCGTCAAAGATCGAATTGTGGCATCATTGCCACGTTGGGCTTCCACCACTCGGGCCCATCCCGCAGCATTGATTCACTCACAACCCATTGCACGTTGTCTAGCCCTGACAATGCAACCCATATGTTTAGCTTCGAGGTGCTGGTTTAACATCAGTCTCTTGATCTTCACCTGAACCAGTTCGTATCGCTTCCTCTAAGTCCTTAACTAGAGCTGATTCCCTTCTAGCCTCTCTAGCCACTAAACCTATACTGTATCTAATAGACTCATATTTGATGACTCGCTTGAGAGCATATCACCATTTGTTGTTAATAATGGATCCGGTTAATGCCCTCTGAATTAACATCTTAATCCGGTCTCTGTACTCCTTAATCGCCAAAAGGGACGTATTAAGTTTCCAGTAGCCTATATAACTTATCTATGTCGAGCTTACAGGTGGCCAACTTGTGATCACTGTAGCTGACCATGTGAAACTGTGGACACCTAGTTATCTTCTTATCTACTTTTCTAATTAATACTCTATCTAGATAAGACCTGGAAGATCCGTCGCTATTTGCCCATGTCCACAATGGAGCGTTCGGAAATTCATGTCTGTATGGATCTACCAGCTCAAAACATCTTAGTAGATCCTGGAAGCAAACATTACTTCTCCTATTAACACACGAGCCAACATAATCTACGCGTGCATCGCAGATTGTGTAATAGTCTCCTAGCATAACTAAGGGATGTGATGTACCAAGAAACTTCTCTAGGTTCCGATAATACTCAGTTTGTCCCGTATCTTGAGGTGCATAAATTGCAACCAGTCTGATAGTCTTACAACGGCTGAACGTCAAATCAATGACGACCAGCCTACCTTCTGGATCTGCAAAAATCAACTTTTTCTCAGAAACCCGGTTTCTTTTTAATAGGACCAACACCTCGATCCCGCTATGAGGACAGCACGGAGAGATGAAACCCTCGTAACCGTCAAACAGCGAAGCAGATCTCTTGGCCCCTTCAACTGGGTTTCTGTAGCAACAACATCTAAATCCCGTGACCTGACGTCATTTAGGAGGAGTCCTTGCTTTCGGGGGAGTCAACTTTAGTCTTGTCCCTTCTCACTGAATCAATTCCTTGCTTCTTTTCAATACTTCTGAATCCACAGCTGGTTAACGGAGGCTGCTACAGGCCACGCACATTTATACATCCAACGTGAATGCTTGACATGGACTTACCTTAGTCAGTGGTACTCTCTTTTTCACTGGTTCGTAGGGTGATATTCTGACATAGGTCCTCGTACATCGACTCGTTAAAAGCAAGTCTTGAAGGACCCATGTCAGTTGGGTGGTAGTTCTTTAAGATGCGATAGTTCATTTTATCTATTTTATAAATGACAATATTTTATGGAATCTTACGGTGATGCTTGTAAATTGACGCCGTTGGTATTAGCTTTAACCTTTTTTTTTTAATTGTTCGTTATCATTGTTTATTGCAGTCAGTATTTCCTTATATTAGTTAGATTTTCTTGGATTTGATATCGAGGACAGATTGCCTGGGCTTGGCGGGTGATGGGTGATGTCTGGGAGAGGGGGGAATCTAAACTAGAGGAGCAAGGGGGGGGGGACTCATCGCCGAGGGGGGAATAGGATGGGGAGGAATCTGATATTATTGACTTTTGGGGGGAATAGTAAACCCAACAGAAGGTAATTTTTCTTTGAGTGTCCTGAGTTTTTCTTTTGGTTGTTGTAAGGTTGGGTTGGTTGTCGTTATTATTTTACCTTTTTTTTTTTGGTTCTAACTACCGACCAGCCGTCTTTTCCTCCGGCTTGTTGAACACCATCAGTGCCGGAGTTCTGCTGGTCGGTTTTTTGGTTTTGTTCTTTTTTTTTTCTTCTTTCTCCTTTCGGGTGGGACAGTTTACGAGAATGTGGCCTTTTTCACCACATTCGTAGCATGTGGGTTTCCTGCCCTCCACCATTACTCGCAAGGTGGTTTCTTCTCCGATGTGGATGTTCTCAGCAATTTCTTCTAACGTCGGGGGGGGGGGGCTTGGATTACGATGTCTAGCCCTTGGCCCTGCCAGTTCTGTTGCTGTATTCTGGAAGCTTCAATAATCTTGATTTTATACTCCAGCCCCATTAGAAGGGCTGAGATAATCCAGATGACATTTATTTCTGGTGGGATTTCCTCAATAACTATTCTGGATGTTTTCCTACCCATATAAGTTGGTAATAAAATGACTTCATTGGTTTTTATCGGTTGGAGCGAGTGTTTTATAGCCTTTTCCTCATTTATGAAGTACACCACTACTGTGGCGTATCTTCTCCCTCTGGTCAAGAACTCGATGTCTTGTCAGATGGGTTGTAGGCGCTTCTCGATTTGTTCTTTGGATGCCTTGTCTATTTTCTTGTCTTTTATTATCATTGTCTTATATGTTATTACGTTCCTCTTTGTTTCTTCGATGAGTTCGTTAGGGAGGGTGGCTTTAACATCAAAACCTTCCCTTTCTAACTTACCTCTGTGTTGCCGCAATAAATCTAGCTCTTTGTTCAATTTATCTTTTCTCACACCGGCTGCGGTGGCAAAATTAATCTTCTTTTGATTATCTTCTGTTGGGTTTACTTTTCCGTTATTCATCTAATCGTTTTCAGCATTTATTTTCCCTTCTTGGTTCCTTTTTCCGTTTACTGCATTTATGTGGCTTTCGTTCACATTTTTGTTCATTTTGTCTTGTTTTACAGTTGCTCTTTGGTTAGCTTGGTCAGGGTTAGAAGACTTGTCCTCCGAATTCATTTTCACAAAGATAAATATTTTCTAAAATATTTTTTTCAAACATTATTTCAAAAATTATTTTCCCCTCCGTAAGGAGGGAAACAACAGTCCACTACGTCTATTAAAACAGAACGTAGAACAATAACAAAAGTTCAAAATTTAACAATAAATGGCAACAATAACAATAAATAATAATAACAATTACTAACCAAATTCTCGCAAAGACAAATTAACCGCAGCGTGCTAACGATTCTGGCAGTTCCCAGCCTTAATTAGGACAAATATTTTCACAACGGTTTCGTTCGACGAACAGATAATTATGTCATAATACAGACGACATAAAATAGGCGCAGGTATGATTGTATGATAAGGATCTTGCTTCCCAGCAACATAGTTCCGGGTTCAGTCCCACTGTGTAGCACCTTAGGCAAGTGTTTTCTACTATAGCCTTGGGCCGGTCAAAGCCTTGTGAGTGTATTTAGTTCACGAAAACTGAAAGAAGCCCGCCGCATATATATATATATATATATATATATATATATATATATATACATATGTGTGTGTGTGTGTGTGTACGTTTGTCGCTTGGCAACCTGTGCTGGTGTATTTGCACTCCTGTAACTTAGCGGTTCGGCAAAAGGGAACGATAGAATACGTACCAGGCTTAAAAAATAAGTCCTGGGGTCGATGCAAGACGGCGCTCCTACACTTTTGCTTCCTAGCCGACCATCTTATTTTCCCACTGCATAGTACAGGCCTCCAAAACCATGCTCGATGGAGCAGCAGAATTAACAATATTAATAAACGTGAATTTTCCGAAAGTCCTCTCCTCACCTCAAGATTTTCCCTTCAAATTACTTTATAATCGTAATGTATGCCGCTTCAAAGGTATTTCTTTAAAATATCATTTAAAAAACCCCATTTTCCTAAAAGTTATGAGGGAAAAGCTCGTATCTTGTGAATTTTCCAAAGTCCTCTCCCCACCCTCCTGTTGTTTTGCGCGCATTTTTTTTTCATATTCTTTTCCTACACATTGTTTGTTTTAACACCCATTCCAGTAATTTTTTGGGGATTTTCATTTCCGGGTCAAGATGTAAATTAACCAAAATTTCTCATCAATGCTACACCAAGCGCTTCAATTGGTCACTTCATTAGGTGCTTCTCTCAACGAATTCAGGTGATGCATGTGAAGGTACTTGGCTTTTCTAACGCCTTAGCCTCGCCAGGGAAATGATGCGAGCGTGCTGGCTTGCTTCAGTAGGTTTCGTTGTGTGTGACCAATAGAAGCTCTTAGTGCTGCATTGAAGTTTTTTTTCTCTTCCCTTTTTCTTTTTTTCTGCTCCCCCACCTTTCGTTGTCTTTCGTTTGTAAAAACTAAATTAGTTTTCAAAATAATGAAATAAAAAGGGGGCTAATGCAGTTTCGCACCTCTCCTTGCAAAATGTATTTTTTAAAGAATTATTCGGATCCCTACGTTTTAGATGTCGGAGATTACGAAAATGCAAAAAAAAAAAAAATTATTTAACCCTAAACCACCACTCCCCCACCATTTAAAATTTTGAATTTTTTCAAAATTTTTTTCCCAATGCTTTAGATGACAGAGATTCCGAATATGCAAGAAACCACGTTTTAAAAATTTTTAATTCAATAAGCATTAGGGTTTTAGGGTTCGGGTTCGGGTTAGTTTTAGGATTACGGTTAGGGTTATGATTATTTTTGCCATAACCTTAACTCTAACCCTATAACTCATAACCATAACCCTAACCCTAACCCTAACCCTAAAACCCGAACCCTAACCCCTTACTAGGGAATAATGATATAATTAAACAGGGAATAACACACTTGACACCGAACAGCACTAACTGTATTCAGCTGAATAGACGTCAGTGATTGGTTGAAATTACAGAAATACGACAACTTTAACATGAAATAACTTGCGATGTACAATTTTTTGTTAAGAAGGTTAAGAGAAGAAGTTGTTTTATATGACACATTCTACCAGTGTCCCAAGTTTGAAAGTGTTTCGTTAAGAAAACAAGTGTTGCCCGTCAAATCATAAAGATCCTAAAGAGATAGATAGATATGAATGTCTTCCTGGGGTTAAAAACAATAACATCGTCTTCTATAGGACCGCCACATTTAGTTGACAAATATATTTTATGAATAAACGGACAGGGATAAATAGACAGATAAATAAATAAATGGGTAAAAAAGTTCAAAATTCAAAATTGGGGGAGGGGTGAAATTTGAGCCCTTTATTAACCATTGTTTCTCATAAAATGGTGTATATTTAATTTACATTAAATTGTTATTTACGGTTATTTAAGGCAAACAAGAAAAACGTAAATTCTTTCCATTTTAATGTTTTTGTTTGTATTTAATTTCAATTTGCATGTGTTCAAAATAAAAAATCTAAATTGGGTGGGTGGAGGGGTGGGGTGAAATTAAAAAAAAAAATGTTTTTTTGCATATTCGTAATCTCCGATATCTAAAACGTAGGAATCCGAAAAAAACGTTTTCCAAAAGATGTATTTTTCAAGGAGAGGTGCGAAACAGCATTAGCCCCATAAAGAGTTCTTACATCGAATGAAATTAGTTTTGGAGAACTAGATAATTTCCGACGTTATTCTACACGATCAACCTACAACAATTTGCGGAGGTAAAGACAATAGACCGCACCCCCTTTGGGATTTTTTCTGCAAAAAAATCTGCATTTCAAAATTTTAATTCCCCCCTACACCCCCACCATTTTCTTAAAATTTCACTTTTTTAAAAAAATTTCTTTTGCCGAACGAAATACGCAGAAAAATACGGAGATTATGATTGTGAAAAAAAAAAAAAATGATAATAACCTCCCCCCCCACCTGCCCTATGACAAGAAGTGAAATTAAAGTGTTATCTCTACTGTTTCATAGAATTATAGGTAAATTTTCATATTAACACCCACACGATCTTCCCTAGAGTGTTAGAGTTGGGGTTTTAGGGTCAGGGTTAGGGTTAGTTTTAGGGTTAGGGTTTTAGGGTTTAGGGTTACGGTTAGGGTTAGGGACGGAATTCTCTGACCCTAACCCTAACCGTAACCCTAACTCTAACCCTAAACCGTAACCCTAACACCCTAGTGAAAATCGTGCAGGTGTTAATCTGAAAATTTACCGAATTATAAAATAGCAGACGCAAAAAGTATTTAAACAGCAAACCTGACATGCTAGGAATACGTTTTCAAAATTTTAATACGAATTACCAAAGAAAAAAATTTCAAAATTTAAATCCACCCCAACCAGAAATCTGACAAGCTAGAAACAACAGCCAAACCGAGGATCAACTTTCTAAATACGAATTACCAAAAGAGAAAAAAAAAATCTTTTTAAATGTCGTTTTGTTGTGTGTATGTCTGTGCATACAATCTAATTTTTACATACCTCTCTTAATTCCAAAAGACCCTGACCACATGTTGGGTTATATTCGTCATGAAAACATTAGTAGAGAGAACGCTTTAATTTCGCTTATTGTCATAGGTCGGCGGGGAGGGGTTGTTTATTTTATTTTTTTTTTAAATTGAAATTTTACAGAATTTTTTTTTTCTGAATCATAATCTCTGTATTTTTCTACGTATTTTGCCCCCCAAAAAAAAAAAACCTTTTTAAAAAAAGTGAAAATTTAAGAAATGTAGTGGCGGGGGGGGGATTAAAATTTTGAAAAGCAGATTTTTTTACAGATTTGGAATCTCCACACCTGATATACTGGGTTCCTGTAAAAAAAAAAAAGAAAAAAATCCCAAAGCGGGTGCGGTCTATTGCCTTTACCTCCGCCCAACTATTTAATTGTTCAATTGCCAGTTACGTTATGTACGCAACTGAGTACATTGAGAATTGATTTAGTTTAATATCGAGTATAAGTATGATTACTATCGGATTATATTGTGTACACAATTATATCGACAAAGGCAAAAAAAAAAAAAAAAAAAGCGTGACGACGAGACAAAGTAATTGAGAGATGCGGTGACAAACAGTTAATAGCTTTGCAGTGTTAAAAGTTTGCTAAATCACGTGCTAAAATGGCGAAATGAAATACACGTGTGCTTTAATACATGAAACTTTGAATGGACAACTCATTTGCAGAAAAAGAAGACCTAGTGAAGGTATGTTTAACATTCCCTGGCGGTGTTTTACAACAGATGTCCTTCGAATCTCACGACAGAAAAGTAGTTTTTTTTTCTTTCATATTTTTTAAGCATTCTCAGATTTCATAAGGCAGAAATTGTGATTCTGTGAAAACCTCAATTTTAGTTCTTATACTTTACTTTTACTCCGCATTTCTTCCCCGTTATGTATGGGACTTTGGAGGAGAGGTTGATCAAAACTCCGAACATTTCCACTGTCGCGTTGACTTGTGTACAGTTTGTTACATCTTCTGTCTCATAACTCATCTCATTCTTTGTGGATTTCTTTTTTGAGTGTTTACAATGAATAATAGTAACATGACAAATAATGGAAAAATGAAAAATATATAATTTGAAAAAATATTAATGATTGTAATTCCTATTTCTGGCATAAGCACAAGGCCAGTAATTTTGAGGGGGTGTATGTTAGTCGATCATAGCCTTTGACCGGCCCTTTCGACCCCAGATAGATGAATGGCAAAGCTTTCGCAAATGTATGAATCCGAAGAAATAAAAAACAAACAAACAATTAGATTAAATAAAAAAAAAAGAGTGGGTTAAATATTTGTGACGTCTGTCACAAAAGTTGATCCCAGCGGGATGTGACTTCAGAAAGTAAAAAGTCGAAACAAACACCACAAGGATATTTTGTAACAATAGTATATCTTTTATAATAAAAATAATCTTAACATATATACAAGACTGGTTATTAATTGATGACTGCTGCCTTATTGTGTGTGTGTTATTGCAAACAAATGTCATCAATAGTTGCGTTAGAGGTCACGCGTTCAAAGATTCTGAAACTGGAGTTATTTGAACGAACGAGGAATCTCCACGCAGCAGCTTCACTTGCTAATTCTTCCGTATATCTTCCCTACCCCTGCTGCCTTAGAGCGATCTTTCGTTTTGACTTGGAGAACTCATCTGGGATCGTTAATTTCCGTAATTTTTTTTTTTCCTTTTGTTTTTAAGTGAAAGATGTATGTACGTGTATATGAAATGGACGGGTGTGTGAGAGAGAGAGAGAGAGAGAGAGAGACGCACATATGTTAATATATATGCATACATCTCTTGTTTGTGAGAGACAGAAAGAGTGTGTGCGTGAACGTGTTTTCATGTATGTTTAAGTGGCACTCTCTCCCTCTCTCACACACAAACAGGCCCATTTCATATATTTATACATCTTTCACTTTCTCCTCCTCTCTTTCACTTTAAAACAAAAGTAGATAAATGAAAATTTTTACGGAATTTAACGAACAAAACAGCTGATCCAGATGACAGTTTGTTGACAACTTTGCGAGGTATAACGAAACATCGACAACTTGAGAATTCGTTGTACAAACTGCTCTTGCATCTAATTTTTATATTGACCATTATATATATATATATATATATATATATATATATATATATATATATATTAATTTATGTATATATTAATATTATCTCGGTTGAAAAAACTTCGATAATGTAAATATGTTTAATAGTTACCAGGGTAGCAAAAAACACAAAAACTGTGATATCATACCCGGTTAATAGGTAGAAATACCAAGTTAAAGTGATGTATTTTGAGTAGATATGAAGAATAATAATAAATGGAGCAAAACGCATATAATCAATAAGTTCCTTTGATTATACGCGTTTTGCTTCATTTAATATTATTCTTTATGTATGTATATATATATATATATATATATATATATATATATATATATACATACATATTTGTTTTGCAAGATTTTTGATGTGAAATCGTGTGTTGAAACAGATGTTGTTGTACTTGGGGATGGTCATATTGCCAGTTTAAATATAAAAACACACGCACTGTATATTTGGTGTTAATTTGCTTCAGCTTTATATTACATTAATCTTAATATTATTTCGGCCAGAGTTCTTTCGTCACACTTCTGTGACCTCATCAGTGGTCCTTTGTTTCCTTCCTTCTTATGTGTGTCTCACCTTGCTAACTATCAGGTCACAGAAGTGTGACGAAAGAACTCTGGCCGAAATAAGATTAAGATTAATGTAATATAAAGCTGAAGCAAATTAACACCAAATATACAGTGCGTGTGTTTTTATTGGCTAAACTGGCAATATGACCATCCCCAAGTACAACAATATATATATATATATATATATATATATATATATATATATATATCTATCATCATCATCATCATCGTTTAACGTCCGCTTTCCATGCTAGCATGGGTTGGACGATTTGACTGAGGACTGGTGAAACCGGATGGCAACACCAGGCTCCAATCTAAATTGGCAGAGTTTCTACAGCTGGATGCCCTTCCTAACGCCAACCACTCAGAGAGTGTAGTGGGTGCTTTTACGTGTCACCCGCACGAAAACGGCCACGCTCGAAATGGTGTCTTTTATGTGCCACCCGCACAAGCCAGTCCAGGGGCACTGGCAACGATCTCACTCGAAAATCCTACGGGAGCCAGTCAGGCGGTACTGGCAACGGGCACGCTCAAAATGGTGCATCTCATGTGCCACCCGCACAAGAGCCAGTCCAGGGGCACTGGCAACGATCTTACTTGGCTTGCCGGGTCTTCTCACGCACAGCACATTTCCAAAGGTCTCGGTCAGTAGTCATCGCCTCGGTGAGGCCCAATGTACGAAGGTCTTGCCTCACCACCTCAGCCCAGGTCTTCCTGGGCCTACCTCTTCCACGGGTTCCCTCAACTGTTAGGGTGTGGCACTTTTTCACGCAGCTATCCTCATCCATTCTCACCACATGTCCATACCAGCGCAATCGTCTCTCTTGCACACCACAACTGATGCTTCTAATGTTCAGCTTTTCTCTCAAGATACTTACACTCTGACGGGTATTCACATTGACATTACACATCCAACGGAGCATACTGGCTTCATTCCTTGCGAGCTTACGTATGTCCTCAGCAGTTACAGCCCATGTTTCACTGCCATGTAGCATGGCTGTTTGTACGCATGCGTCATACAGTCTGCCTTTTACTCTGAGTGAGAGTCCCTTTGTCGCCAGCAGGGGTAAGAGCTCTCTAAACTTTGCCCAGGCTATTATTCTAGCAGCTACACTTTCAGCGCACCCACCCCCACTACTAACTTGGTCGCCCAGATAGCGGAAGCTATCGACTACCTCTAGTTTTTCACCTTGGAATGAGATAGAAGTTGTTTCCTGTTTGTTTACAGTCTTTATTGCACCTGAACATCTGCCACAAACAAAAACTAACTTGCTAGTTACCCTGCCTTTGATGTTGCTGCACCTCTTATGTGTCCATAGCTTGCACTGGGTACATCTTATAGAGTTACTACCTACTCCTTTTCTACATACTGAGCAGGGCCATCTACCTGAAGGGGTTTGTGTTTTATCTACCTTCCTACTTATTAGGATTTTGGTTTTAGCTGGGTTGACTCTAAGGCCCTTCAATTCTAGACCTTGCTTCCACACCTGAAACTTCTCCTCTAGTTCTGATAGTGACTCCGCAATTAGGGCAAGGTCATCAGCATAGAGGAGCTCCCAGGAGCAACCTGTCTTGAACTCCTCTGTGATTGCCTGGAGGACTATGATAAATAAGAGGGGGCTGAGGACGGAACCTTGGTGGACCCCTACCTCTACCCGGAATTCATTGCTGTACTCATTTCCAACCCTCACCTTACTGGCAGCATCTCTGTACATGGCTCGCACAGCTCTCACTAACCATTCTTCTATCCCAAGTTTCCTCATTGACCACCAGATAAGGGATCGGGGGACCCTGTCAAAGGCTTTCTCCATGTCAACGAAAGCCAGGTACAGAGGTTTATCCTTAGCTAGGTATTTCTCCTGCAGCTGTCTCACTAGAAATAAGGCATCAGTAGTGCTTTTACTTGGCACGAACCCAAACTGCATCTCATCTAAATTGATTCGCTCCCTAATTAGTTGGGCTATGAACCTCTCTGTAACTTTCATAACCTGATCTAACAGCTTGATGCCTCTGTAATTATTTGTATCTAAAGCGTCACCTTTACCTTTGTAGCAGTTGACTATGATGCTGCTACACCAGTCATTGGGTATGACTCCTTCGTGTATCACCTGGTTCGTAATACGGGTGACTAGGCTATAGCCAACACTGCCAGATATTTTGAGCATTTCTGCAGTGATTCCTGATGGGCCGGGGGCTTTCCCGGTCTTCATACTCTTAATTGCTTTATCTACCCCGGTACTATCAACTCGGATAGCTGGTCCCTCTATTGGGTCGACATACGGCAGGCTCTCTTCCTCCCATTCATTCTCTTTATTAAGCAATCTATCGTAGTGGCATCTCCAGACCTCTTTCTTTGCATCCTCATTTAGTGCAAGCGTACCATCATCCATGCGAACACATTTCTCTCCTACAACATCACTATTCTCTCTCCTACACTGTCTTGCAACACGAAATACCTCGAGTCTTTGGTCCTCACGGCGCAGAACATTGGCAAATCTTTTCTTATCTGCTTCCCCTCTGGCTAAATAAACCTGTCGCCTAGCCTCCCTTCTGGCACATTGGTACAATTCCCTGCTACCACCGTTCTTCCAGTCCTTCCAAGCCTGTTTCTTTTGTCTAATAGCCCTGTCTACCTCCTTGTTCCACCACCACGTTACTCTGGGTCGGGAGGGGACCTTACACTACCCACAAATCTGGTCAGTGGCTTTCAACAGGTTGTCCCGCAGAAATCTCCAATTGTCTTCCATGTTGTATGATGCTATATCCCCTTCTATTTCGTTAAATGCTTCAAGTAACTTGTCTCTAAGTCTCTGTCCATTTGCAGGGTCTTCAAGCTTCCACACCCTTCTCCTCCAAGCCTGTCTAATTCTGGGCACCCATTTTGCCTTGATCCCAAAGTCACTAACTACTAATCTATGTTGTGGGGTACATTCTTCGCCTGGGTAGGTTTTGGCATTTATAAGCCGCCCTCTTTCCCTATTTCTGGCGAGGATGTAGTCAATTTGGCTAGAGTGTCTGCCGGAGCGGTAGGTGACTAGGTGACTGGCAGGTTTCCTGAAGTTGGTATTGCAGACCATAAGATCGGTTGCATCACAGAACTCCAGCAGTCTGGTTCCCTCCTCGTTGCGGGAACCGAAGCCATAGCCTCCATGTATGCCATGGAAGCCTCCAGCACGACGTCCGACATGACCATTGAAGTCTCCAGCCACAAAGAGAAGGTCCCTGTCACTCGTCGACGAGGTAGTTTGCAAGAGGGTGTCATAGAATTGGTCTTTCAGACCATCTGGTAGCCCCGGTTGAGGTGCATAGGCTGAGATGACAGTAGCTAATCTATGATGAAGCACTAGTCTGATCTTAAGTACTCTGTCACTTACTCTAACGACCTCGATTACCTTATCCACCCATTTCTCCGCTAGAAGTATTCCTACGCCCCCGACCCCGTCAGTGTTCCCTGCCCAGAAAATCTTGTACCTGTGTTCTTTGCCTGTGAGGAACCTCGCAGAACCTCCTCTCCATCTTACTTCCTGGATGCAGCACATATCTACGCGTCTCCGTTCAAGCATCTCAACAATTTCACCAGATCTACCTTTCAGCGTGCCGACGTTGAGAGTGCCAATCCTAACAGTATGGGTGTTGGGGGTGTGGGCCTGTAGCCTGGGAAGGGGGAAAGCAGTGTCGTGTACCTGAAAAGAAAACTTGCAATTGGAAGAATTCATAAGCAAAACAGTACCTACAACCTGCAAACATTACTCAAACTTAATGCGCTACCCAAAGGAAGGGGAGAGGATGGCCAAGGCCGCTAGATGGGTTCCGGGAGACAGCCGAGGATGACAGGATGACAGAGGAATGCACTTCCGGTGGAGGGGGTGGGAGGGCGGGTGTACCATCAGCGAGGAGATAGGGCTCTTGATCGTAGATTTTAAATATTTGAGAGACAACAATGCATAAATCGTAATTTTTAAAAGAGCAATGAAATCTAGGTGAATAGAATATATACGTAGCATGAATTTAGGAAGCTTAGAAAATGAATAAGTATGAATTTAAGACAAAAACTGAATTCAATTGAATTTCATGGAGAGAAACAAGATAAATAATAGAGGGCAGACTAAAGCGCGAAAGGTATGAGATGTTTGAGGCCGTAAATAAATAAAAATCTCTATCTTATCTGCATCTTGGAGACTTCGTCGTAGTATGTCAGCGGAGAAGAGATTTTATATATATATATATATATATATATATATATATATATATATATATATATATATTTATTTATTTATTTATGGGTTTCAGCCAAGTGGCTGTGGTCATGCTGGAGCACCACCGTAACTTTCCGTCTTTATGCTGTGCTCTCTTCACGTTCCTTGCATGGCTCTTCTCCTCCACCTGATATAGTCCAATCAAGAGTTTTGATGGCACATCTGGTGTATAAGAGAATTTGACATCGCTGCCCTAAACTGTGTCTCATTTCGAGCCATTGGTTTGTCTGGTATCGTGGAGAGGAAAGTGTCGAGTTTTGTTTTGAAGACCTCTATATCCATGTCTTGCAGGTCTCTCAAATGTTTTGGCAGGGCATTAAAGAGCTGAGGTCCTCTGAAACCGAGGCTGTTGCTGTACCTTTTTCTTATGTGAGATGCAGTGGACGGTACCCTTGGTACCATGCAGTGGCGACCTGTGTGGGCATTCGTGTAGTACTTGATGCCAAAGTTTGGTGCCAGTCCTTCCAGTATTTTCCCTATGTATATTATTACATATCTCTCCCGCCTGCGCTCCAGGGAGTAGAGACCTAGTGCCTTCATCTGTTGGACTGTGGCGATCTTTTTTGTATAGTGATGCTGAATTGCCTCGAGTTCTGCTGTCTGCTTGACACTGTGTGGTGACCACAACTGAGAGCAATAGTCTAGGCGGCTCAGAACAAATGTCTTCCATAGAGTCAACATGACTTTTTGATCCCTTGTTCGAAATGTCCTCAGTATCCACCCTGCCAGTTGTCTGCACTTTGCTGTCAACTTGACAATGTGCATGTGAAATGATGCATCACTACACATATTGATGCTCATATATATATATATATATATATATATATATATATATATATATGACAAATAATATATATATATATATATATATATGACAAATAATATATATATATATATGACAAATAATATATATATATATATATATATATATATATATATATATATATATATATATATATATATGACAAATAATATATATATATATATATATATATATATATATATATATATATATATATATAAATTAACTTTTTATTTTCAGTTTTCCCTGTTATAATATGAAACAGCACGGCCAGGGGACCATGAAGTTTTGTATAAAACAAATGGAGAACAGAACTTCTTTCTTTTTTAAGAAAAAGAGAAAGAAACAAAAAAATTCTAATAATATAAAAAACAAAGAGAAGAAAGAGAACAGGATGAATAAAAAATAAATAGAAAATAAAATGGACTACATACTCAATCGTCAGTCACTCATAAAATTTTAATACAGTTCTACAAGAGGACTACCATGTGTTTACAAACTCAAGGTAGAGCTTCCATTTTTTATAAAATTCATCTTGCTTGTTTTCATTGTATGATGTTTTTTTCAATTAGATATCTGTCATGCACAAAGTTTCTAAAATGTTTGAAGTTGAGTGTTTTTTGCCACTTTGCTTTTGTATATAAAAAAATTTTGCTAATGATATTAGCAAGTCAAAGATGCCATCAGTATATGTGTTTTTTCTCAATCCGAATAGAATGAGCTGTGGGTCAAGTTTCATGTTGCGAACATGTATGCACTTTTTATACAGCAAATCTAAGAAGCATTGCCAGAAGACTAGTACACATTCACAATACCAGAAAAGGTGTGACACTGTCTCCACCTCACGTTGACAAAAAGTGCACAGGTTGCTTTCGGCCTGTTTAATCTTGAATAATAGAGAATTAGTTGCTAAAATATTGTGTATAATTCTAAACTGGAACCATCATAACCTAGTATCTGTTGTTGTCTTTATAAGTAGTAAAAATATTTTTTTCCCATTCCAGTTCAGCAAGTACATACTTTCGATTTGTGTTTGAATATTAAACAAGTCTCAACATTGTCTAAAACATAGTAGTATCGTTTGGCTCCTTTCCTAACAGACATGAGCTTTCGGATAGCTGTATTATCCTCTAAATGTTGAAAAGCAGTAGGTTTGCTTATTTTAAACTTTGTTTGGTAGCTTTAATTGCCCTGATAAGCCCATTATACTGGAGAAAATTTGTATCTAGTTTAAATAAATTCTGGAATTCTTCCAGGGTGCAGTAAGATCCATCTAAATTGATAACGTCACGAATCTTGCCAACACCTCTCTCAGGAAAGAAGATTGCCTCTTTACCGACCCTTAAGTTTTTATTAAAGTAAATTTATTCTGTTACATCAAATGAATCAGGCTCCATCTTATTTGTAAACTTGTCAAAGGCAGAAATACAATCATGCCAAAAATCATTTCTGATAGTGTTAGCTAGTTTACTCTGGAAAATATTACCAATTACAACTAAATTTTTCAGTTTTGTGGAGGAAGCATGGCATAAGAGTTTCCATATGGATTCATAGTGAATGTCCATCAACTTTCTCATCCAGGATAGTTTTAAAGAGTTGACGTAAGCAAAAGCTTCTACCATACCAAGTTCACCTTCTTTAACAGGCTTACAAGCAAAAGCTCTCTTAATTTTTCTGGTTTTCCACTCCAGAGAAATTTAGATAATATTTTGGTAGAGTAAGGAAGCGGTAGTTCAATTTTGAAATGAGTAGTGATTTTATAACTGCAATTCTACTCATTGGTGTAATTATTCTTTTCATCCATCTATTAATTATTACCTGAATTTCAAATAATTTATTTTCAAAATTCTTTTTGGCCATGTTCTTTAAATCTATTGAGAATATTGCACCTAGAAGCTTGAAGTGACTTGGGTTCCATTTTATATTTAAATTAGGTAAGTATCTAACTTACACTACCCCTTCTTGAACCTATCCATATCACCTGAGACTTATCATAGTTAATTTTAAGCCTGGATATATCAGCAAAGAAACTCAAGGTGTCTACTGTAGCTTCAAAAGACTCTTGTGAACCGTCTAAAATGAACTCTGAATCATCAGCATATTGCGTGAACAGACATTCCCCATCATCAACTGTAATTCTTTTAATATCTCGTTTTTTTTCTCATTAGACCAGCCAAGACCTCAACACATGGGATAAAAATATATGGAGAGAGAGGATTGCTCTGTCTACATCCCCACTCAACAGGGAACCAAGGAGACATCATCATCATTGTTTAACATCCACTTTCCATGCTAGCATGGGTTGCACGATTTGACTGAGGACTGGCGAACCAGATGGCTGCACCGGGCTCCAATCTGATCCAGCAGAGTTTCTACAGCTGGATGCCCTTCCTAATGCCAATCACTCCGAGAGTGTAGTGGGTGCTTTTACGTGCCACCGGCACGAGGGCCAGTCAGGCGGTACTGGCAAGAGCCACGCTCAAATGGTGTTTTTTACATGCCACCTGCACAGGAGCCAGTCCAGCAGCACTGGCAACGACCTCGCTTGACTGTTTTTTCACGTGCCACCGACACAAATGCCAGGAAGGCGACGGCTGGTAGCAATCACGCTCAAATGGTGCTTTTTACATGCCACTGACATGGAAGCCAGACAGCTGCTCTGGCAATGATCCCGCTTGGATGGTGCTGTTAGCGCTCCACTGGCATGCGTGCCAGTCACTGAATTTGGTTTGATTTCAATTTCACTTGCCTCAACAGGTCTTCGCAAGCAGAGTTTAGTGTCCAATGGAGGAAAGGTTAGCACAGGTGCCAGTCGTCGAATTTGGTTACCGTTAATTATCAGGCAAGATCTAGCACCATTGTACAGAATATTGAGCCATTTACAGATGTCATCACCAAAGCCAAAAAAAGCTTGTGTCTTGTTTATAAATGACCATGAAACAGAATCGAATACCTTCTCAAAATCTATTAAAACCAACATTCCTGGTATGTCATTTAATTCTATGTAGTTCATCAGATCATATATCAATCTTACATTGTCCCCAATGTATTTATTAGATATGAATCCTGTTTGATCAGTACTAATCAACTTTGGAAGGATACTTTTAAACCTCTCAGCAATAACAGTTGAAAGTAGTTTGTAAGCAGTATTGAGAAGTGAAATAGGTCTCCAGTTCTTCAAAAAATGCTTGGGCTTATTTCCTTTTGGAATACAGGTAATAATAACCTTGCTTCTGTGTCTCTGATAGATAACCCTTAGCAAAGCTATAGTTGAATGACCTCAACAAAAACAGAGATAAATCCTTCCAAAAGAATTTATAAAAATCAAAGGTGAACCCATCCGAACCTAGACTTCTATTGTTCTTTGTCTTTTTCAAACATTTCAAAAGTTCATTGT
This sequence comes from Octopus bimaculoides, assembly GCF_046866305.1. Classification (NCBI taxonomy): domain Eukaryota; kingdom Metazoa; phylum Mollusca; class Cephalopoda; order Octopoda; family Octopodidae; genus Octopus; species Octopus bimaculoides. Next base: position 72,213,510 of record NC_142937.1, on the reverse strand, counting down.
GAGCTATTGGGCCTCCCAATGATTTAGAATCTCTTTTACTAAGCCTGTACAAGTCCCCTTCAGAAAAAAATTCATCAAGATTACAATCTTTTAACATTTGCTCCTTAGAAGAATACAATCTTTCATAAAATGATGTTGCTTCAAGAACAATATCCTCTGTATTTTCTATAGTAGATCCATTATCTAACTCTAATTGGGCCATGCCTTTACTTACAAAATTCTTATTTTCTAGATTGCAAAAATAATGGTTAACCTTCTCCCCTTTATCTATCCACTTGGCCTTTGAGTGAATTATAATACCTTCCACTTTGGCTTTACGAATCTCTTCTAATTCTTTTTTTTTTCTTCAAGTTTTTCAATTACTACCAAATTGGTTTCCAGTTGCTAAGGCGTTAGGAAGGGCATCCAGCTGTAGAAACTCTGCCAAATCAGATTTGAGCCTGGTGTAGCCATCTGGTTCACCAGTCCTCAGTCAAATCGTCCAACCCATGCTAGCATGGAAAACGGACGTTAAACGATGATGATGATGATGATGATGATAATGATGATGATATAGGTTGTTTCAATAGTCACCATACATAGGAAAAATTTATTGTTTTATAAGAAACAGTTAAATAAGAAAAACTAGTCTTAGAAACTGATTCTATAAAGAAATAAATTGTTCTTATGTATGGTGACCTTTGAATCACCCTGTATATATTTGTATACAGATCACTTCTTTGTTATCTCCCTTTTTTCTTAGCTCTCCTGTGTGATCCTTCTGTCTGGCATTCGCCATGATAGATTGCTGACCACTACATTTATATATTTTTTCTCTCCTTGTTTCTTTCTGTGTTCCTTTCAGTTGAAGAATGTAGGCTCAAAACATCAAAGACTTTCTCTATTCTCAAGTGTTATACTAATACATCCATTTGTTGTTTACACCACCTATCTTCGTCTGTTGTTTTTTTCGTAAATTCTCCCATATATATATATATATATATATATATATATATATATATACTAGCAGAGATACCCGGCGTTGCCCGTGTTACATGCAATTGAAAAATGAGACTTTTCTGTTATATTTTCTGTAAGGAACTGGAATACATATGATTCGAATTTCATCAAAATTGCACATGAGGGTTCTTTCCCTCTTTACACACCCTAAAAAAATTCTAATCATGAGGCATGTATACCATACTATTGATCTTTATGCGCATATTCCAAAATTTCAGTCTTCTGGAACCTGTAAAAAAGATTTTACTCCTGCAAAATGGAGCTCATGGAGCTCTAAAATGTGGGAATGAAGGCCCCTATTGGGGGTGGGGGTGTTAATGTCAACCAGAGAAGTTGAATTGTTGGGAATGTTTTTAACTTGGGTCTTATAGTATGTCTGTATATATGTGAGAGTATAGTCTCACTTTAATAGTTTCAATATGAAATTGAAAGTATTAAAGTGAAAATATTTGAAATTACAGTAGCGACATGTTATTGTTTCACTTTTGAAAGGTAATACTGAAATAGTGGAATAGTTTCAGTGTTAGAGTGAAAGTATCTGACATTACAGTAGAGTGATGTTATTGTTTCACTTTTGACATGTAATACTGAAATAGTGGAGGAGATATGATATTGCTGTGGGCTCGAACTATGTAGGAAGTTAAAAAAATGTTTGGCCTAAGACACTACATGGACCCTAAAAGAATTTTGCTCCTGAAAAATGGAGCTCATGGAGCTGAAAAATGTGGGAGTTAAGGCCCCTATTGGTGATGGGTGTATTAATGTCAACCAGAAAAGTTTAATTGTTGGGAATCTTTTTAACTTGTGTGTAATATGTATTGTTTGAATTTCTTTGAAATAGGAAATATATGTATGTTCACTGGGTTTGTAAAAGAGAGCAAAGCTACAGGAAAGCAAAAGACGAATGATTACGATAATCAGTCAGCTACCGTAGCCTAGTCGTTAATACTCCCCAATGTAGGATTCCTCACCATACAGGTGACAAGCACAGCTTTAAGATGCATTATGGATCTATAGCAATTGGAAGGGCATGATCCAATTGAAACAACAATGTGTCACGTTTGGAGTAAAGGGAAATGAAAGTGTCGCCTCTTGAGTTTGCAAATGACCACTATACCGATAGGTAACTGGGCAGAAAATATTTACAATCAATAAATGTCTTAGAACAACCAGTCACTCATCTGGGAAGGCCTTGAAATCAATGTTACCAACTGGGGACTATATGTGTTGCAGTGATAATAAAAAGACTCAAAGGAGGTCTGCAACGAAATAATTTTACTCAGCACTTTGCAAGTGAATCAGTGGAGGCAAAGATAAGTCTCATTTACTTGACAATTTATGCACCACATTGCAGAAATCACAATGTAAGTATATCTGAAAGGATAGTCTTACACTGTTGTACCGTTGAATTACAAATAATGCTCATCTGTTATGTTCGGGTGACCCTATAGCTACCAATGGTACAACTGCATTCGTCTTTGCTTAGGAAAAATGACTAAATTGTGGGTGTGAAGTCCCCATGAAGGGGTCTTTGTAACTTCTAAGAAGAAAAAATTTTAGAAATATTACTTTATTTGTGTGTAATATGTATGGTTAAAATTTCATCAACATTAAAAATATATGAATTTTCATGGGGGTTATGGCCATTATGCATAGAATATAATTTCCAAATTTTTTAAAGATCCATTCAATACTTTTGACGTAGTTTTGGATAAGAAAACAAATGACTAATGTGTGTGTTTGTGTGCATATGTATGTGTGTGTGTATGGGTGTATATATGTATAGATATCTGTATGCATTTATATATGTGTACATATTAGATGTACACCTATATATATATACATCTACACATATGTATACATATACATGTATGCATATAGATCTATATATATATATATATATATATATCTATACATATACGTGTACATATACATCTATATGTATACATATACATCTCTCTCTCTCTCTCTCTCTCTCTCTCTCTCTCTCTCTCTCTCTCTCTCTCTCTCTCTCTCTCTCTATATATATATATATATATATATATATATATATATATATATATATATATATATATATATATATTATATATATATATATACACACACACACACAGACACACACACACACACACACACCATTAAAGTGAAAGTATCTGTCATTACAGTATTGAAATGTGATTGTTTCAGTTAGTGGAATAGTTTCATTTTTAAAGTGAAAGTATTTGACTGTTTTTGTTTCACTTTTGACACGCAATACTTAAATAGTGGAGGATATATGATGTTGCTATGGGCTCAAACTATGCAAGAAGTTAAAATTTTTTTTTAACTAAAACACAACCGGAACCTTAAGTAAGGCATGTGTAAAATTTGAATGAAATTGGTTGTGTAGTTCTCGAGTTTTAGGGAAGCACACACACACACACACACACATTCTCATTTTTATATATATAGATATATATTGAAATCTCGAAATTGCGACATTTGAACAGTTTTTGTTCAGAATTGGTTCCACCATAACCAAAATCTTTGGATTCTTTAAAAATAAATTGATACATATATATTTTGCCGGGAGGTATGATGGAAAAATTGGATGTGAATTTTTCGAAAGTCCCCTCTCTACCCATCAGGCTTGTTAGCGCATATTTTGTTTTTTCATATTCGTTTTCTACATACTTATTAACACACAGCAGGCTGGTGTATTTTTTTTTTTCTTCCCTTCGGGAAAGTCTTTATATTGACCGAATCAAAAAACAAACCAAAGCAATTGGGTTGAAAAGTTGCGAGCGCTGGCAAATGTCTCTTATGGCTATTGAGGCATGCCAGAACGCTTGCAGCGTTACCGTGGGTGATGGCGAGAGTGATGTGCTGGAACAGCCTAGTGCCTTCACGAGTCTCACCAGTTACCCCTGCTAGGTGAGTTGCCAGTGAAAACAGGAATTTTTGCAGTTAGTGGTCTGACCCCACCAACGTCTCGAATGCCACAGGATGGAACTGTAATTGGCCGACAGATTGCGGTTATTCCAGGATTTTGTTCTATTCAGCTGCAGTACTTAGTGGCTGCTTTGTCTTTTTCCCTTTTGTTGTTAATACCTTTGGGAAAACTGAACGCAAAAACAAATTATTAAGAAATACATCATTGTCAGGGAAATAATATCGCCAATTTCATTTCATTGGTAAGATTAACGAACATTATATTCTGAGCGGTTGTTCATTTTTTAACGTAGAAACCACGTCTTGCTTTTGAAAATTGAATGAAAAATAGTTTTAGAATAGGACACGTCCTTTTTGTGTTTTGGAAGAGAAAGCAAATAATTAGAAATCCAGGGATTTCACAATTCTGCTCTACCAAAAATGACCACCCCTCTAGGCACAAAACATTTCTTTCCAAACGAATGTTTCACAAATTAATCTCCTAAATCTGTTGACCATTTCTGCTCCATTCAATATAGAACCGTGCACTTATTTTGCTTGAACTGAATCTAGGTGGTAGAAGGATAGAAAAAATAAACACACTTGATAACACAGAAAAAACTTATAACACGCCTCTTTTTAAATAAGGTTTTAAATCAGTGATTCCTATTTTACTCAACTGGATCCCCACCCCACTTAAATTCTATTTTATTTTTATAATTAAATATTATTGGTTATTGCATTTTAAAAATGTTAAATTATTTTGTGTATTGTTAAAATATACCCAATTTATTGCACGTAATCTTATATGGACCTCGGTTGAGAATCACTTGTTTAAATAACTGATTTCAGTCGAGGTGACAGCATTATGTTGCTGAAATCTCACTTACCTCCCATTTGTACTACAGTTCCTTTTTTATCCTTTTTCCAATTCCAGGTAAATGTGCTGTTCTTTGCCAAAAGCCGTGAATTAGTTGGACAAAATAGAAGTGAAGTCAGTATCACATCGAGATCTATCACTACTGCCCAACTAACTTCCTTTTTATTGGAGACTTTTCCAAGGTAAAGTGAACAAGTGAGGTACTTAACTACAATATCAAATGTCACTTTTACTTTCTCATAATCAGCGTTAATTTGTCACTCTGTTTTGTAACCTTAAATATGGTCAAATGGACTGGCAGCTTAAGTTCATATTGAAGAATCTACGGTTCATAACTGTTACAGGCAGTGCTATACTTTATTTCAAGCTAAAACACAATTCGCAACATCTCAGTTCATCTAGCTGGAAACAAGTATCATGAAAGATACAGTTCATTGCTGTACACTAGATTCTAGTTGTCTCTCATCTTTTAGATTATTTCACAAAAACTAACCAGCCTTTTCAGTGTCAGAAAATACTCCAGTAACAAATGGTAACCCTATACAAAGTTCAAATGAGATCCACAATGAAGGACTTTTCTCACTGCTTGGACAGTGCTGCTACTTTACATTCAGACATCCTAGAACTTCATCCACAATAAGCCTACCCTCTTGATTAACTTATATGAAGTTATCCACCATCACAATCCATCCTCTTGATCATAAACCTGCTGTATCATCTCTCTCTCTCTTCTGCTACTATTACATTGGTTACTACTCCTCAGAGTTAGTTGGGCTCATATTGTCTTCACTGAGGCTCAACTGTCATTAATTTTATGCCCTATTCTTAGTTGCTGCACTAAACATGACTCTCAGAAAGTCACCTTCAGGAGTACCCTCCTTGTTATATTTTCTCCTGCAGCTGTTCAAGGGAGGCATCAACCATGTTAATCATTCCAGCTTCAGAGCTGACATAGGCCATAGGCACAACCACCTCCTCCAGACCAAACCATAAAAGAAGAAATTATATAGTTGATAGTTATCTTTAGCATGCAGTGTTAGATTCAAATTGTCTTATAGTTCTCTAAAAAGGTAATAAGGAAGCTTCATTCTGTGGGTTCTTTGTTGTATCATTACATGAATGGCATGATTCACAATCCTGATGAACCATTTTGTTATGGAGTAGTCTGTACATATTTATATAAGATGTTAGATTGATATAGAAATACATTTAACCACTGTAAAGAACCAAGCTACTCAAATTCCAAATGCAATAAGATCAAGTTTATGTAATGTGAGAAAAGTTCCTGAACTAGTTATGTTTAATAAAAAGTAACTTATTTACCTAAGTTTTAACATCATCTCTTTTGAAATAGTCACCTTTCACAGCAATATACCAGTCCCAGAGTTCCTGTCACATTTGGAATCTGGCCTGGACGTCGTTTTCTGAAAGTGAGTTGAGTACCTTCTATGATTCACTCTGGAGCTTGACAACAGTATTAAAATGGTGACCTTTGAGCTGCGGACTTCCATCTTGGGGAAGAGATGGAAGTCTGCAGCTGCTAAATCTGGCAAATAGGGTGGGTGTGGAAGTAATTCCATGTTGTTTTTGGTGAGAAACTGACAAATGAGGAGAGCTTGGTGACAGGGTGCATTGTTATGAAGAATCCAGATCTTCGTGCTCCAGATATACAATCGCTTTGCTGAATGTCCTCCCTCACATGCATCAAAACGTCACAGTAGGACTTTCAATTGATGGTCTGGCCCTTGATGCAGAAAAAAATGATATTGAAAAAAATGATGAGCATGCTCTTGATTGAGTTGTGGCTCTGGAATGCCTTCTTCAGTTGCGGAGATGAAATTCTGACGACTGTTGCTTCACCACCATAAGCCTTGTAGTAGTCATTCCAGCTCTTTGCATTCTGAGTTCAAATCCCACCATAACTTACTAAGGTGATAGATTTAAACAGTTTCCCAGCTTGACAACATCACCACCTGAGACCTTATTATCTCAGTAGAGTTCACCCTGTTGTAAGCATTTGGACCAGGTTTCTGAGGATACTCTCTCCCTCCCATTGATCTCTGAGGCCTTATAAAGGGTCATGGGCACTGTTTTCTCTCTTGATTATAAAAAAAAAAAATTTTTTTATTTCATTTGTATATTTATTTCACATTTTATCCCTTGTGCTATCTCTACAATAGTAGCTGATGTAAATGTCGGTTGGTTGGTCTCTCCAGTCATATAAAGTTAGGCAGAGAGAAAGAGTAAGAGATACAGAGAGATAATTTACATAAGATGGGCACAATGCGTGCACAACTAAGCTTGGTGGCAGGCAATGAGTTAAGGAATGTGACATACAGTGAAAGAGAAAGAATCATAGAGACAGAGGAGGAAGAGGAGGTCAGGTCAGGTATGGGAGCATGTGCTGTTGCAGTGCATCACTGCATCTACCATTTGTTGGTATTTGCTTGGATCATCCTAGGCAACCCTTCAAGCAGTGTCCCAGTCAGTCCCCATCTCTGTGAAATTCTTCCTCACCTGTTGCGACCATATGGAATGTGACTGACCAACATGAGCTGTCACCCCAGCCAGATTCTCAGAGAATAGAACACAATACACAGGATCCATCTCAGAAAATCAAGCAACATGACCAAACAGTCAGTGCTGACAACCCTGAATCATACAAGTAACAGGACACATCCCATGTAAAACTCTAGTATTTGAACAATAATTACAACAGGTTTTTTTTTTTTTTTTTTTTTTGCTTTTTTTTACTACTGGATTCCCCAACCAATATTGAGATGGTAATGTTGCTATTTTTGTAGAAAAGCCCTTTCAGCTTTGAACAGACCAGCTGTACATAGCTTAGCTTGTCAAACAAAACTGCATCTATTTCATCTTTACTGTCAGCATGCTGCCCTAAAATGTTGTCGTATTCGTTTTAGACAGTTTACAGAGAGTAGATCTGACTGCTATATTGAACAAATCAATTGACTATGTACGCATGCAATGAAGTACTCAAATGAAATACTTGTTAAACAGAAATTAGTCTTTTCTCATCACTATTATTTCTAATTAGTTGAAAATGTCTTATTCATGCAACAGTCATTTGGATAACCTCAAAGCTGTTCAACTCCCTCTATGAAATGGTATCAAAAAGTTCCTGGACTAGTTCTGTAACATGGCAACAAATGGCAGTGCATTGTTGTGCGTGAAGTGAGAGCCAGCAGTGACCGTCATAAGGTAGTGCGCTGAGTGACATCACTGTGTTTACTTCACAACTTGTGAAATTTGTGCTTTTGTAATCATGTGTATGCTGTAGTCTGCTATTTTGTTATGGACAAGTTGGAACAAAGAGCCAACATGAAATTTTGTGTTAAACTTGGGAAGTCTGCTTCAGAGACATTGAGCAAGCTTATGGTGGTGAAGCAACAGTCGTCAGAATTTCATCGCTGGTGTGTTTTTTTATGTCCCCGTAACTTAGCATTTCGGCAAAAGAGACCGATAGAATAAGTACTAGGCTTACAAAGAATAAGTCCTGGAGTTGATTTGCTTGACTAAAGGCGATGCTCCAGCATGGCCGCAGTTAAATGACTGAAACAAGTAAAAGAGTATATTTAATATTTGTTTTTCTCTTATGAAGATCTTAAGATTTCTTCTTATGAGTACTCCTGCAAACACTATTTCATTCTTTTTAAAAATCATCAGCATGACATAACCTGAGGTATATAAATTAACTAAATTAAACATTTTACAAAGCAAGGCATGACTTATAGATGGAAAATAATTGCAGTTATATCAAGGATGAAAAGGCAAAGTTGACCTCAGTCGGATTTGAACTCCGGGTACAGTGAATCAGTTCTGCAAGGCTTTCTAGCCAACACTTTAATAACTGTCAATTTTCCACCATACTGAGAAATACTGATAATGATGATTACACAGCTGTTTAAAATCTACTTCAAAACTAGTTTACCGTCATTAAAGTGTTGATATTGTATATTTCTTCTTCTCTAGGTTAAAGCCTCTGAAACAATCCATGATAATTGCTTTGAATAAGGAATATTTGTCTGGAGATGAAACCATATATTTATCAAATGGAGATGAAATTGCAGTAATTCCTCCAATCAGTGGTGGATAATCCAGTGAGTACTTAATCTATTGGATAATCCTATGAGTAGTTTAATATGTTTGATAATCGAATGAGTACTTTAATATATTCAGTATTTGAGACTCCCTTTAACACTTTGCCTGTCCAAAGCATTTGTCTTAAAAGTTCATACTTTGCAGATTTTTAGTTAGTCCTTGTTTCATATGTTCTGGGTAATATAAAACTTTCCTTTCATAAAAAAAACAATTTAATCAAGTGGTTTAAAAAATTGGAAATTTATAATCATGTATGATGCATGGATGTCAGAGAAATATGCCCTCTGTATCATAGGTGATACACAAAAGATGGGCAAACGGTTAAAAAGAACTGTTTGTTTTTCTCATAAAACAATTGTAACTTCATTTTTGTTTTAACTTTTTATCAGTATCATCATCATCATCCAAATGATTTCGACATCAATTCCCATTATGTAAAACCCATGTTCTGTGTCATCACTCTAAATTAGTTATATGTCTCACCATTAAAAGTCCTAGCTCCACCTCAATCATTCCTTTCTTCACTTCTAAAATGTGAGTTGACTTGTTGCTCCTCTACAACAAGTAAACCTGTTCTGCTCAGGTTCCTTCCCTTAATTCCTCACCTCATAGTATAAAGCAGCCCCCTCAAGGTTCATAGTCATGCAGACTGCATGAAGACATCACTGGTGCCAGTGGTATGAAAAAGGCAGCCAGTACGTTGCAAAGCGGTTGGAATTAGGAAGTGTATCCAGTCATAGAAACCATACCAAAATAGATAATGGAATATGGACATTAAATGATATCTCTTAAAGGAACAAGATCATTGCATTAACCAGTATCATCTTTTATCTTTTGCTTGTTTCAGTCATTAGACTGCGGCCATACTGGGGCACTGCCTTGAAGAATTTCTAATCAAATGAATCAACTCCAATACTTTTTTAAGTCTGATACTTATTTTATTAGTCTCTTTTGCTGAACTGCTAAGTTACAGGGATGTTAACACAACAACACCAGTTGTCAAGCAGTAGTGGGAAACAAACCCAGACACAAAGACCCCCCCCCCCCCATATGTATATATGATGGACTCTCTCATTGAAGACAATGTATGAGCATTCAGTTTCTGCTGAACGACATGCACAAATGATGTGTTTATAGTGATCAAATGTTTGTGCTGCACATTAGCTCACTCTCTTTACCAAATCAATGTTGTCTGAACAGATGCACTGTGTACCACACGTCAAGTGCGAAGTGATTGCAGAGCAATGCAAGATGAAGTGTTTTGGTCAAGAACACAACGCACCACCCGGTCTAGAAATTGAACTCACGATTGCTAGATTGCAAGTGCAACACCCTAACAGCTAAGCCATACGAAAGGCTTCTTTCAGTTTCTGTCTATCAAATCCACTCACTAGGCTTTGGTTGGCCTGGGGCTATAGTTGGAAACACTTGCCCAAGGTGTTACACTGTGTGTCTGAACTTGAAACGATGTAGTTGAGAAGCAAACTTCTTACCACACAGCCATGCCTGCACCTATAAGTTTCAATAAAACAAAGAGAACATCTTTATGTTGATGGAGCCTGTTGTAATTAATGGAAATATTTTGACATCTTGAATGAATTTTGTCTGTCACAAGCTGCTCAGGAGAAGCAGAATTACAGCATGCAAATCTGACACTGAGAAACAGTTCATTGATGGCCTTGTCTTGTCCAGCAATGCCTTGGATATGCTGTGCCCCGCAACTCTTGTCCTGCCCCCTATACAGTCTTATACAGCAGACCCCAAAATACCACCCCCATAAAAGTGTTACCTGGGGCAGAACCCTAACCTCACTAGCTATGTTTCTGCAGAGATCTGTTAATAAATGTTTTAAAAGGTGTTGGTTGTTTAGTTCCAAATCAGTTCTGTTGGTATATTTAAGACTACACTGTCAAATGTGTCTTTTCTCTTTTTAAAGTGGTAGGCTGTTATAGGAAGGGAATTTGGCTTTTACTTCTAGTAGATCACACTACTACACAGAGACTCACTTGATGATTTCATCATCATCATTTTAACGTCCACTTCTCCATGTTTGCATGGGTTGGATGCAGTAGATTGAGGCATTTTTTCTCTGGCTGGATGTCCTTCCTGCCACCAACCTTCACCAATTTCCAAGTTAGGTAATATTGCCCTTAGTCAGACATGTTCTTGCAGAATATCAGAAATCAATGATGTGTGTGTTTGACTGTGAGACTCATTTACAACTATCATGTGATGTCAAGACAAGGAGATATAACCATACACATTATCTCTCACCACGCTCACTCACACACACACACACACACACACACACACACACACACACACACACACTTGTAAATAGATATATACAACAGGCTTCTTTCGGTTTCTGTTGAAAGATGGTGAAAATTTGATGAAATTTCAGAAAAAGGAAGATGACCAGAAATGTTTAAACTGATTGCATAGACAAAAGAAATGATGATTATTTAAACATTTTGATAGGTTTTATTTTTTGTTAACTTTATCTGGTTTTTGTTATATTTTCTTTATTAGTTTCTGCAATGACTGACATCGTGGAGTTATCTAATGAGAAATTGAATATTGAGGGCATTTCAAAATCTGTCACTTTACCAAATTGTGGTGCTGTATCACTATTTATTGGTAAGAGTTTTTAGTGTATTACATTAATAAGTCATTCATGTTTAAACCTTTAGCATTTAAACCAGCCATATTGAGCTAAAATATCATACCTGTTTTATGTTAAAACTGGCCAGATCCAGCTTCTCACATTATAATTTTAAAAAGAAATAATCACATCTTCGAAATCTCAAAGCTACAAGATAATGCATAATTAATTCAAAACAAAGTGAATAAATAAACAGTACATTTGACAGAGTAATATGAATACTACAGTGTTAAATAAAAATTCATTAATATGCTGATAACATGAAATTTGACTTTTTTCCTTTATTTTTTCAAGATTTATTTTATTCATTATTTTAATTGATTTTAAACTTTGGTCCAAGGCCAGCAATTTTGGGAAGGGGGTGAGTTGATTACATTGACCTCAGTGTTCAACTGATACTTATTTTATTAACCCCTAAAAGATGAAAGGCAAAGGTGACCCCAAACAGCATTTGAACTCAGAATGTAAAGACAGACAAAATGCCGCTAAGCATTTTGCCTGGCATGCTAATGATTCATTATCTTTATTAATACTAACAAGGTCTTGGCATGGCTGTGTGTTTAAGATGCTTGCTTCTCAATTCTGGTTTTGGGTTCTGTCCCAACTTGGGCAAATGTTTTCTGTTATAGCCTCAGGCTATAACAGAAAACACATGTGAATGGATCTGGTGGATAGAAACTGAAAAAATGTCATAATTTATGTGTGTTTATATATATATGTATGTGTTTATATATATGTATAATTATCATTTTAATGTCGATGTTTCCATGGGTTGGACAGAGTTAATTGAGGCAGTTGGAAATAGGTGAGGGTTGGTGAGAGAAAGGGTATCTGGCCATAAAAGATCATCATCGGACATTAAATGATGATCTTTTATGGCTAGATACCCTTTCCCTCACCAACCCTCACTTATTTCCAAGCAAGGAAATATTTTTTTCATGGCCAGACATGTTCCTGCAGAATATTGGATATGAATGACACTGCTTGTATGACAGTGATAATTGTTTAAACTGTCATGTGATATCATGAGATTGAGACACAAACATACACATTCACTCGCTCTCTCTCTCTCTCTCTAACTCACACACACATGACAGGATTCTTTTAGTTTCCATCTACTAAATCAGCTCACAAGGCTTTGGTTGACTCAAGGCATCTGCAAAAGTGCCATGCAGTGGGGCTGAACCTGAAACCATGTGGCTGGAAAGCAAACCTCTTAACAATGCAGCCACACCTGATGGCTGGCTGTAAACAAATATCGTTTGCTTGGAAACAGGTGAGGGCTGATGACAAGAAGGGTGTCTGGCCATAGAAAATCTGCTGCAGTAAATTCCATCTGATCCATGCAAGCATTTATATTTTGATCTCTGTACTTTGAGGGTATGCCCTGGCACACCGCCACCATCTCTCTTGCGCTCTCACCCTTTTTCTCTCTTGCACGCTCACACTTTCATTCTTGATCACACTCTCACTTTTTCTCTTCCTTTGACTTGGTATCTCCTCTACATCAAGACATCTGTTTCTGTTCCTCTGACATACTCTAACCTCTCATCACTTGGCACAAGGCCACCTCTTCCAATACTCCTTCCACTCTTAAAGATTCTTTGTCTTGCAAGTTACTTGGTGACCCCACCAGTATTGGTCCACACTGTAAAGTAGTTGGCATTTGGAAGGGTATCCAGCTGTAAAAAACCATGTCAAAGCAGACCTTACCAGTGCTGGTGCCAAATAAAAAGCACCCAGGCCACTTTGAAAAGTGGTTGGCATTATGAAGGGCATCCAACTGAAGAAAAAAAACCCATGCCAAAGCAGATCTTGCTGGTCCTGGTATCATGTAAAAAGTACTTAGTCACCTCTGTAAGGTGAATGACATTAGGAAGGGCATCCAGCAGTAAAAACCATGCCAAAATAGACTATGAATCCTGGTGCAGTCTTCTGACCTGTCAGCTCCTGTTAAACCATCCAACCCATGCCACCCTGGAAAACGGATGTTAAATGGTGGTGACGATGATGGTTGTATGGCGATAGGCTTAGAGTTTACATTTAAATAAGAAAGACTTAAAAAACTGTACAGTTGCATCTATGTCCCACTCCCCTACCATCCTGTTTGTCCCCTAGTACTTGTATAAAATTTTCCACTGCCCCCAGGAGGTGGTACTACTTGGTGGAAATGGTCAAGAATCTATTGAGATGGTGATGGTGGTGGTTGTATATAGGAAGATGATAGTGTTGGTGAGAGGTGTGTTGTTGTTGTTTGTGTTGACATGATGAGAATAATTATGATCATAACTTGATTCACTCAAAATATTGGTCCATCTGGAATTTTCTGCTAAACAAAGAACACAGTAAAGTAGAAGAAGATCTGCTTTGTCATTTTTACAGACAAGTAATTTATAATCTCCTCCTTCAAATCTGCAACAAATGACCATGATAAAATATGTCTGCTAATATTAAAGAATCTTCATTGAATATTAGAACATACAAGAGGAAAAAAAAAACCCATCCATTACAGCTTGCTAAATAATTTTGTAATGCTTAATAGGAATGATAAGAAATGAACAAACATTACAACAACAAAGAAATAGTACAAGTTCTGCAAATTTTTATTATTTTTTTTTTGCATTGCTCACAAAAGACAGATGACAGTTTAAAGAGCAGAACACTTGTGTGATATCACATAGAATAATATTTTGTGCAATGCAACATGACAGACTGTGCTAGAAGACAAGAGGAGGAAATGAGAGATGTGTACTTAGGATGTCGAGTATGGTACTGATTTTCTAAGAAACAATGAAAGGCAGCAGAATTGTAACTTACCAGAAGTTTCCTAGAATACTAATGAGATGAAGTAGAATGATCTTCTAAGGAATATGGAAAGCATGGAATAAATAAATGTTGTATATGAATATTTAGTAGTAGCTGTTACCTGCTATTTCAAGAGAGGTTGAGGTGTGCGTGTGTGTGCATATATGTGGTTGCATAGGAATACATATATATATGTATATATATATATATATATATATATAAGTTCTTTGTAAAGCAAATTATATATGTGAATATGTATGTGTGTGTGTGTGTGTGACAGAGAGAGAGATTGTCACTTTACCTTGACATTGCATGTTTGTTTTAAATGAATGTCACTATCATGAAAGTGGTGTCCTTTGTTTCTGGTCTTCTGTGAAAACATGTCTGGTTATAAGGAATTATTACCTTACTTGGAAACAGGTAATGGTTGATGATAGGAAGGGCACCTGACATGCTTATTCAGTAATCATCATCATCATCATTTAATGTCCTTGCTGGCATGGGTTGGACGGCTTGACCAGGGCTGGCAAGCTGGAAGGCTGCACCAGACTCCAGTCTGATTTTGCATGGTTTCTATGGCTGGATGCCCATCCTAACGCCAACCACTCTGAGAGTGTAATGGGTGTTTTTACATGCCACCAGCATAGGTGCCATTTGTGTGACATGGTTATCTGCCATGACTGCAATTTTGCTCAGCTTGATGGCTCTTTTTCTCAAGCATGACATAATGCCAAAGGTCTTGGTCATTGCCTCCATGAGGCTCAACACTCAAAAGGAACTCAGCCACTTTGCCTCCATGAGGCCCAATGCACGAAAAGTGCTCTCTACATGCCACCTGCTTGGGTGCCAGTTACATGACACCAGCATTAGCCACAACTACAATTTCACGTGGCTTGATGGGTCTTCTCAAGCACAGCATATCGCCAAAAGTCTTGGTCATAGTCATTGTCTCTGTGAGGACCAAAGTTCAAAGATCATGCTTCTTCACCTTGTCCCATGTCTTCCTGGATCTACCTCTACCCCAGGTTCCCTCCACTGTTAGAGATTGGCACTTCTTTACACAGCTATCTTCATCCATATGCATGACATGACCATACCAGCGCAGTCGTCTCTTTTGCATACTACATTTGATGCCTCTTATGCCCAACTTTTCTCTGAAGATGCTTACACTCTGTTGAACATGCACACTGACATTGCACATCCAGCGAAGCACATTGGCTTCATTTCTTTCAAGCCTACACATGTCCTCAGCTGTCACAGCCCATGTTTCACTGCCATGTAGCATGGCTGTTCACATATAGGCATCATACAATCTGCCTTTCACTCTGAGAGAGAGAAGCCCTTTGTTGCTAGCAGAAGTAGGAGCTCTCTGAACTTTGCCCAGCCTAATCTTATTCTTACAGCTATGCTCTTGGAGCATCCATCTCTGTTACTAACTTGATCACCTAGGTAACAGAAACTATCTACTATCTCTAGCTTACTCCATTGACAATTTTTGGTGTTTATTGTACCTGTGCATCTTCCACATACAAAAGCTATTTTCCATGTTAACCTTCCTCTGATATTGCTAATAATCATCACATTTGGCAGAGTAGTCTGAATGCTAAAGGGTTAATGTCCGCTTTCCATGTTGGCATGAGTTGGACAGTTTCACATAGAGCTGGGCAGACTCCAATTGTCTGTTGTGGCATGGTTTCTACAGGTGGATGTCTTTCCTAATGCCAACCACTTAACAGAGTGTGCTGGGTGCTTTTTACGTGTCTCTGGCATGTGTGCATTTACATGGTGCTTCTCATCTCAATTATTAATGACCCCTAGCTTTTTGTTTATCACCCACTGTATTCACCCATTATACCTCTAATCTCCATCCCTATCACTGTGCTCCCTCCCTCTCCACCCCACACTTCACATCATCTCCCTCTTTCTCATTTTTACACTTCTATTACAATGCTGCTCTCCCCTCCCCCTTTTTTGTACTGCTACTTCTTCCTCCCTGACCTATTCCTAGTTCCTTCACATTCCCTTACTTCAACTGACATTCAGTATTGACCACCATGCCTCCATACTTGTAAGCCAGTCACTGCATTCACTTATATCTTTACTTTTAGCCATCTGTCACTCCTCTTTCTTTCATAAACTTAACTGAGATGGTTATTACCTCACTTGAAAATAGATGGGAGTTGGCTTCAGGAACATGGCCTTGTCTAACCCACACAAGCATAGGAAAGTGGACATTAAAATGATGATGATGAGGATGATGATGATATGCATGTGTAGTTTGTATGTCTTTGTGTTTGTCTCTCACCACCTGACAACTAGTATTGGTTTCTTTACATCCCCATAACTTAGCAGTTCTGCAAGAAGAGATCAATAGAATAAGTATCACACTTTAAAAATAAGTACTGGAATCAATTTGATTGACTAAACCCTTCATAGTGGTGCCCAATCATTGAAACAAGTAAAAGAGTTAACAGTGTGTGTGTGTCATCATCATCATCATGATACGCACACACACACACACACACACACACACACACACACCTGCCTGTCATATTGCAGGTAACTTTGGAAGAATACTTTTGCAACCATGGGAAATATCAGGAAATATGGCATATACACTCAAATATAATGTAACTTTTATCAAATTATATAAAATGATGAAAAGAATACTAATTAAAAAAAAAAAGTATTTATTACCTTAAAATAAAATTAAAATAAAGTTCTCGTTTTTATAACCCTACCTTCAACTACTCTGTCATTTACTCTCTCTCATCCTTTCCTCTCTCTCTGATTCTTTCTCTCACTCATCCTGTACCTCTTATATTTATTCTCTAGTTCTCCTTCACTTCCTTTTCCCCCCTCTCTCTCTCCATATTAGTTAAATCATGACTGAAGAAATCAAACAATCAATAACCTTTATATCAGCTATTATATATTTATATATATATAAAAGAGATCTTTTCCCTAACATCTGACTAATGATCCAATATTTTAAGTCCATTAGTTAACACCCTATTGTACCAATAAAGAGTTCACTTCATTGCATTTCAGGTACCACTCGTGATCATTTTGATGGCAAAGAAGTGTTAAGCTTGCAATATGAAGCATACTGTCCAATGGCTAAAAAGAAAATGTTTGAAATTTGTCAAGATATACGCAGCAAATGGAATGTTGGAAAAATCGCTCTTGTACATAGATTAGGGTAAGCATGATTTTCTTGATTACTTAAAGTTTGTTTTTCTGGGTTTTGTAAATTGTCAGAATCTGTGATAGAATACTTAAGCTTAGACTAGTGCTGCAATATGGTTTAGCAACAATTATCTCAGCTTCTGCCCCTCAACCAGAGCTACTTGATGAACAGAAAGACCATTTTTACAACACCCTCTTGCAGACTACCTCATCAACAGATGACAGGGACCTTCTCTTTGTGGTTGGTGACAACATTCAGCAAACTTCCATGGCATACATGGTGGCTACAGATTTGGCTCCCATAATGGAAATGTGCTGTGCGTGAGAAGACCCGGCAAGCCAAGTAAGATCGTTGCCAGTGCCCCTGGACTGGTTCTTGTGCGGGTGGCACATGAGATGCACCATTTTGAGTGTGGCCGTTGCCAGTACTGCCTGACTGGCTCCCGTAGGATTTTCGAGCGAGATCGTTGCCAGTGCCCCTGGACTGGCTTGTGCGGGTGGCACATAAAAGACACCATTTCGAGCGTGGCCGTTTTCGTGCGGGTGACACGTAAAAGCACCCACTACACTCTCTGAGTGGTTGGCGTTAGGAAGGGCATCCAGCTGTAGAAACTCTGCCAAATTAGACTGGAGCCTGGTGTTGCCATCCGGTTTCACCAGTCCTCAGTCAAATCGTCCAACCCATGCTAGCATGGAAAGCGGACGTTAAACGATGATGATGATGAGGAGGAGGAGGAGGGAACCAGGCTGCTGGAGTTCTGTGATGCAAATGATCTTATGATCTGTAATGTTAACTTCAGGAAACCTGCCAGTCACCTGTTCACTTACTAGTCTGGTGGACACACTAGCCAGGAAACAGGAAAGATGGCTACTTATACATTTCAAAACCTTCCTGAGGAAGAATGTACCCCCACAACATAGGTTAGAAGTTAGCGACTTCAGGATCAGGGATAAATGGCTGCTCAGAAGACGACCAGCATGGAAAAGAAGGGTCTGAAAGCTTAAAGATCCTGTAAATGGACAGAGATTTAGAGACGTATTACTTGAAGCTTTTGATGCAAATGAGGAGGATAGAGCATCTGGAGGTTCCTATGGGATAACCTGTTGAAGGTTACTGATCAGATCTGTGGATGGTACAAAGTCCCCTCTTGTACTAAAGTAACATGGTGGTGGAACAATGTAGTTGACAGGGCTATTAGGGAAAAGAAACAGGCATGGAAGGACTGGAAGTGTGAAGATAGCAGGGAACTGTACAGATTATCAGTAGGGAAGCTAGGAGAGAGGTTTAAGGTTTACTTAGCCAGAGGGGAAGCAGATAAGAAAATGTTTGCCAATGTTCTGCATTGTAAGGACCAAAGACTTGAAGTATTTCGTATTGCAAGACTGTGTGAGAGAGAATCGTGATATCATAGGAGAGAAATATGTCCGCATGAATGATAGCTCACTTGCATTTAATGATTCTGCAAAGAGAGTGACGCATTATGAAAGGTTGCTAAATGAAGAGAATGAATGAGAGAATGTCAACCCAACAGAGGGACCAGCTATCTGAGTTGACAATACCATGGTAGATAAAGCAATTAAGGGTATGAAGACCGGGAAAGCCCCGGCCTGTCAGAAATCACTGCAGAGATGCTTAAAATATCTGGTAGTGTATGCTATAGTCTAGTCACCTGTATAGTCAACCAGGTGATACATGAAGGAGTTGTATCCAATGACTGGTATAGCAGCACCATAGTCAACTGCTACAAAGGGAAAGGTGACGCATTAGATAGGAATAATTACAGAAGTATCAAATTGTTGGATCAGGTGATGAAAGTCACGGAGAGGGTCATAGCCCAACTAATCAGGGAGAGTTAGTTTAGATGAGATGCAGTTTGGGCTTGTGCCAGGGAGAAGCCCCACTGATGCTATATTTCTGGTAAGACAGCTGCAGGAGAAATCCCTAGCCAAAGATAAACCTCTGTACTTGGCTTCCGTTGACATGGAGAAAGCCTTTGACAGGGTCTCTTGATCCCTTATCTGGTGGTCAATGTAAAAAATAAGGATAGACGAGTGGTTAGTGAGGGCTGTACAAGCTATGTATAGACACACTGTCAGTAAGGTGAGGGTTGGCAAAGATTATAGTGAAGAATTCCAAGTATGAATACAGATCCATCAAGGATCAGTCCTCAGCCTCCTCTTATTTATCATAGTCTTCCAGGCAATAACAGAGGAATTGAAAACAGGCTACCCCTGGGAACTCCTTTATGCTGATGACCTTGCTCTAATAACTGAGTCACTACCAGATCTAGAGAAGTTTCAAGTGTGGAAGCAAGGTCTAGAATCAAAGGGCCTTAGAGTCAATCTAGCAAAAACCTAAGTTGTAAGTAGTAAGTAGGAAGGCAGACAATCCATAAATCCCTTCAGGTAGATGGCCCTGCTCGATCTGTAGGAAAGGTGTAGGTAGAAACGTCATAAGATGTACCTGGTGAAAGCTATGGACACATAAGAGGTGCAGCAATATCAAAGGAAGGTTAACTGGGAAGATAGTTTTTGTGTGTGGCAGATGTACAGGGGCAATAAACACTGAAACTGTGCAGAGAACAGCTTCCATCACATGTCAAGGGGAAAAACGAGAAGTAGTTGATAGCTTCCATTATCTAGGTGACCAAGTCGGCAGTAGGGGTGGATGCTCTGAGAGCATAGCTGCTAGAATAACAATAGCCTAGGCAAAGTTCAGACAGGTCTTACCTCTGCTGGTAACAAAGGGCCTCTCACTCAGAGTGAAAAGTAGACTGTATGATGCATGTGTGTGAACAGCCATGCTACATGGCAGTGAAACATGGGCTGTGACTGCTGAGGACATGTGTAGGCTTGAAAGAAATGAAGTTAGTATGCTCCACTGGATGTGTAATGTCAGTGTGCATACACGGCAGAGTGTAAGCACCCTGAGAGAAAAGTTGGATACAAGAAGCATCAGATGTGGTGTGCAAGAAAGATGACTGTGCTGGTATGGTCATGTGTTACATGTGGATGAGGACAGCTGTGTAAAGAAGTGCTGATCTCTAACTGTGGAAGAGGTAGACCCAGGAAGACCTGAGATAAGGTGGTGAAGCGCAACCTTTGAACTTTGGGCCACACTGAGGCAATGACAAACAATCGAGACCTTTGGAGATATGCTGTGTTTGAGAAGACCCAACAAGCTAAGTGAGATCGTAGCTACGGCCTATGCCAGTGTTGCATAACCAGCCCATTTAAGAGTTCCCTTCAATCGTCGGACAATGTGCTGTACTTGAGAAGACCTATTGAGTCAAGTAAAATTGCTGTCGTGGCTGATGCCAGTACTGCCTGACTGGCACCCCTGCTGGTGGCATGGAAAAAGCACCATTCGAGTGAAGTTGATGCCAGTGCCACCTGACTGGCTCCTGTGCCAGTGGCATGTAATAAGTACCATTTGATTGTGGTTGATGCCAGTGGTGCTTCATTGGACCCCCCTGCTGGTTGCTCGTAAAAAGCATCCACTACACTCTCAAAGTGGTTAGCATTAGTAAGGGCATCCAGTTGTAGAAACCTTGCCAGATCAGATTGGAGCCTGTTGCAGCCTCCTGACTTGCCAGTCCTCAGTCAAACCGTCCAACTCATGCTAGCATGGAAAGTGAATGTTAAACAATGATGATGATCATCATCATCATCTAATGTCCCTCTTCCAAGCTGGCATGGTTTGAGCAGTGTGGCAGGATCTGACATGTTCAAGGACTGTGTTGTGTTCTAATGTCTATCTATCTATCTATATATATATATATATATTTATATATGAGCAACACACACACATACACACACGCACGTATGTACACCAGTTGCATACATATTTTTTGTACGCATACATGTTCATATGTGTGTGTGTGTGTTGCCCGTATATCAACAAAACACACACATCTTGCCTTACATATATATACGGATAAATGATTTAAAATAAATATATTTTGAAAATGGCGATTTACGGTACAATACCTAGAAACGTGAAAATCAGACCACATGGGTTTGTTTACATCAATTCGGCAGTTTCCATAAAAAGTGTTGGGAAAGAATGCGAAAGAGATAGAGAGAGCGTGCTCTCCCTCTCTATCTCTCTCCCTCTCTTACACACATGCCAGTTATCTCTCTTACTTTCTTTCTTTCTCTCTCTCCCTGTCTTACACACACACACACATGCTGCTCTCTCACACTAACAAAAGAAATTCACATACACACCACACTTTCTGTCTTGCATACTCACTATAAAAAGATAGCGTCTATTTCTTTTTGGCAACATGTGTTTTGTGTGTAATGTTGCTGCATGTGTGAGAGAAAGAAAGAGAGATAACTGGCATGTGTGTGTAAGGGAGGGAGAGAGAGATAGAGAGAGAGAGAGAAGGTATTTTTTTCTTTTTGCCTTTTGTTTGCTGCTTACCACACAACTGTTAAGATGCTGTTAGACGCTGGCAAACAAAATGTATCTCTCCTTCATCCTCCCTCTCACAAACATACAATTTCTCTCTCTCTCCTTCAGGCGCAAACTTCGAAATTGGTAAAAGCTATGGTTGAAAATTGATTTTTACAGGTATATGCGGGTACCTCTGAGAGAGAAAGTTGACGAAAATGCACATAGAGTCATTCCAAATCTCCTCCTAAAATTGGAGCGACATGCGTGCTAATTTGTGGACATGCATAAACTACATTTACGTACACACACACACACACATCCTGCCTTATATATAGTCGGATAACTATTCCAGGAACTGTTTGATACTACTTTGCATGTATGTTGTTTAACAATATCTACTTCTCCTTTATGACAAGACATTATGTTTTCCTGCCATTTCATCTCCCTTAGTTTAATTGTCTAAGAATGTAAGCAATAGTGTTGATGATAATTGGTGACAGCAAATTCTAATCTGGAAACTAAAAGAAGCCTGTCATATGTATATATGTGAGCGTGGAACATGAAATTTTAATGGTGATGATGATGAAGATTTTCTGTCTGTCTGGCTGTCTGTCCACACATACACACACACACACACACACTCAAAGAAAAATATTGTTATAAAATACTGTCTAGGTAATATTTTTAAATATTTCAAAATAGTTAAATACATAATTTTTATTTTCCTTGAGCTTTGCTGCAACTAAGACTGGTGAATTAATCTACTAAACTTTTCCATTTAATGAATATATTTATTCTTTCTCACCTGTTGCAGTGAAGTCCCTGTTGCTGAAGCAAGTGTTGTCATAGCCATCTCTTCAGAACACCGCAAGGAATCTCTTGAAGCAGTTCAATATGCCATTAATACACTGAAGGCTGTAGTGCCTATTTGGAAAAAGGTAACACATACACATATGCACACACACACATGCATGCACACACAAATGCATACACACAGATATTGGTAAAGTTTTGATCAACCTAATGTTCAGTACTCTGTTCATGTTTCACAACCTGCCTACTCTTTTCTTACATAACAAGCAGGACCATTTACCTGAAGTGAGTAGGATCCTGTCTGTTTTCCTGCTTATCAAGACCTTAGTCTTTGCTAAGTTAGTGTTAAGCCCCTTCAATTCCAGGTTTTGTTTCCACACTTGGAATTTCTTTTCTTGCTCTGAAACAGAATCTGCTATGATAGCAAGGTCATTAGCAGTTTTCATGGACAGCCAGTCTTGAATTTCTCTGTTATAGCCTGAAGGATGATGAAAAGGAGAGGACTAAGAACTGAAATTCCATTGAGTTATCAGTGAATCTGTGAAGGCTTTTATTTCCTAAATATCACTTATGTTGAAGATTCCTATAGCTATCTTAAAGCAACATACTGGTTACTATACTAGTAATTATATATTTTTATGGGTTTTCAAGGTTGGTCAAGGAATTTATTAAGGCTATGAATTGGGCATCACTAGGCTGAGGTTTATAAACCATTTGTAGATGGGAGAAAATTATATTGGTAAAACGCTTTTTTTTAATTTTCATAAATCTATGAAATTTTTTACAGGCTATTTTGTTTCCAATTCTACCCTGTGCACACCTTGACCCTCTCTCTCTCTCTCCTCCCCCCTATCTCACATACACATCCTCCTACTCCACTACATGTCTCTCATAATGTAGACTGTTACCAATTGCAAAGACTGATCTCTTGACACCAACAAGACTATTTAATTGCTGGCTATTTTTGCTGTTGTCAATTCCGAAAGGAGCTTGCATTAAAGGCCTATTAAAACCAGTTCTTTACTTCATATAGATAATCCTATTAGTAGGATATCATAAGACAACAAAGACATTATATCATATTGCCTATTACTCAGTTTAATAATTCTGCCACCTATTCTGGTATCTTCAGTTTACTCATCCAGAAGATGTGTATTTTGTCTTTGAGGAATGTGGTTGAAGTACATTTGTATTTGACTTCTTATACACAAAATAATACTCACCTCTGCATTATATTTCTTATGCATGACATTCTTGCACTCACCTTTGTTCTAATATCTCCTTTTCTATTACACCAAATCTTCTTGTCATCATGTAGTGTTGAACCTGAAATTAAGAGCCTGAAAAAGAAAACATTTGTTGAAAGTTATGATTGAACATACCTAACACCCCACAAATACTATGTTTGCAATACTAATTTAATGTGCTACGCTACACTGTTAATTACCAAAAGTTTTACAGTTAGATACCAGCTGTAAAAACCTTTCTAAAACTGACCTCGCCTGTGCTTGTGCCACGTAAAAAGCACTAAGTCCACTCTGCTGAGTGGTTAGTGTTAGGAAGGGCATCTAGCTGTAAAAACCCTGCCAAAACGGTCACAGAAGTCCGGTGCAGGCTTTGGCCTGGCTGGCTCTTGTGGTACCGTCCCACCCATGCTAGCACGGAACATAGACGTTCAATGATGATGATGATACCTTTCCTTTCCTCATCCACTCTGAAAGCTACCTAGGTATATCCATATTGCCACTGATACTAGATTGACTTGCAGGATTAAGAGACTTCTTGATATGTATCAATTTTACTTTAGGGTGGCTGCTTTCTGATATGGGTTCCTCTACTGTAGTTTATGGATCTAATAAATGTCTCTTCTGTGTTTTAGGGTCAAATCCCTTTTAGACCGATAAGAGTTTCTGAGCTGGAGAGGAAAGCTAAATTTCTAGATGGGTCTCATTCTCAGTGACTGAAGATGCTTTTCAATTCTTGTTGGTTTGTAATTGGAGTGGAGGGAAACAGAGAAAATAACAAGATGAGTAAACTGTATGTCATTTCCTCAGTCAGAGGGAAGATTATTAAGACTGGCTCGGGTCTCAATTGGTGACCCTGATGGATTGAATAGGTGTCATACAAAGAGGAAGGGCTGAGGAATTCTTGAATGCTGAAATGACTACAACAGGTTTAAATGCATATTCATTCATTTGTTTTTACATCCATTTTCCATGCCAATATGGGGCTAGATGACATATTATTGAAGTATTGTCTAACAGCAGGATACCCTTTGTGTCTCTAATCCTAACCTGTTTTCTAAATAAGGGTCTTTGAAGTGTTGAGGCAGTGGACAAAATAAGGGTCTTTGAAGTGTTGAGGCAGTAGACAAAATAAGGGTCTTTGAAGTGTTGAGGCAGTGGACAGTTTTTTGACAGGTTTAAAAACACGACAGCCATGTCTTGTAGCTCAGCAAATTTTCAGAGAAATGCAGTTCTAAAAAATAGCAAAATCTCTCCCTCTTTCTCTTACACTCTCTCAAACTCTCTCTCTCTCTCTCTCTCTCCATTTACTTTTCACTCACAAGGCATTGGCTGTCCCAGATCTGTATCAGAAAATACTTGATCAAGGGGTTGAACCCCAAATCAGTTGGGCATATATTTCTTAGCCATACAGCCATGACTGTACCTAAGGTGCAGTGCAGTAGGGTTGAACCCAAAATTCAGTGGTTGTATAAAGAACTTCTTAGTCAAGATGGCCAATCTACGCTTCTGGTCACTTACCCAAGTTACTGAATAGTGAGACTGAAGCTGAAACCGATGGTTGTGAAGTGAACTATGTAACTACAAAGTCATGATTTAATTTATTTTATTGTGAATAAGTCATCTTCAGACTGATAAATGCAGACATGACATATTGTAAAGTTTAATATCTGCTTACTTTAGTCATTATGACATAAAAAATTAATAAATAGATAAATGTAAAATGTGGGTAGGGGGAGAATCATTGCAATTAATTGTGTCTACTAGTTTAGCTGCTATTAATTTCATATGTTTATAGAATTCTTTACATTTCTTAATTTTTTCCAGGAACTTTATCGGAACAGTTCACCTGAGTGGAAGGAAAATGCAGAATGCTTTTGGAAGAAGGAAGGATGTTGACATTTCAAAATGCTCTAACAATTTATTTTTTATGATAAACAGTTTTTCTAAACAATATCCAATATTTTAAAAGGGAATAAAACAACATAAATATTTGAAAGTTTTTTTTATTCAGTTGAATAGTTGATCATATTTTATTTTCCTTCTTTGCTAGCTGCAGGCATGGCTCTATAGTTAAGAAGTTTGCTTTCAACCACATGGTTTCAAGTTCAGTCCCACTGTGTGGAACCTTGTGGAACCTAGTGTCTTCTACTATAGCCCTGGGTTAACCAAAGGCTTGTAAGTGGATTTGATAGACTGAAAGAAACATGTTGTGTGTGTGTGTGTGTGTGTGTGTGTGTATCTATATACTACTAAATCTCTGTGATTGCTTGCTTGTGTGCTTGTATGTAATTTAATACAGCCAAACTGGCACATAATGGGAAAATACTCTGAAAGTAAGGATGCCCCTGAAATTGGAATACAAACGGAATAAAACAAGTTTTGCATAAATCAGACCACAGATTCCTGAGATACATATTCTTTTTGGGGTTTATTTCCACAAATTTAAGCTGTTAAACCTGGAGTTATTGCCCTTTACTGTGAACACCTGGATAGTTTTGTTTGCGTGCTTGCTTGCATGTGTGCTTGTCTGTAATTTAAAACAGCCAAACTGGTGCATAATGGGAAAATATTCTGAAAGTAAGGTGCCCCTGAAATGGGAATATAAACGGAATAAGGCAAGTTTCACGTAAATCAGACTACGGGTTCCCAAGATATGCGCTTTTTTTGGGTACCTTTATGATTGCCTGCTTGTGTGCTTGTCTGTAATTTAAAACAGCCAAGGTACCATTGAAATGTGAATACAAATGGAATAAAACAAGTTTCGCATAAATTGGACCACAGGTTCCCGAGATATGCGGTTTTTACGGGTACCTTTATAAATAGCCAAACCGGCACATAATGAGAAAAATGCATTGAAAGTACGGTACCATTGAAATGTGAATACAGAGTAAAACAAGTTTCACCTTAATTGGTTCGCAAGATATGCGTTTTTTCGGGTACCTTGAACTATTGGTGACTCGAGTCATGGATAGTCTAGTATATCTATATATATATCTTTTACTTGTGTCAGTCATTTGACTGCAGTCATGCTGCAGTACTACTTTGAATGGTTTTAGTCAAACAGATTGACTCCAAGTCATATTTTTAATGCCTAATACTTATTCCATCCATCTCTTTTGCCAAACTGCTAAGTTACAGGGACGTAAACATACCAACACTGGCTGTCAAGTGGTGGTGGGGAACAAGCACAGATACAAAGGCACACACACACACACACACACACACACATATATTCAATGGGCTTCTTTCAGTTACTGTCTGCCAAATCCACTCACAAGAATTTGGTCGGCCTGAGGCTATAGTAGAAGACACTGGGACTGAACCCAGAACCATGTGATTGGGAAGTAAGCTTCTTACTACACAGCCACATACATACATATATACTCTTTTTACTTGTTTCAGTCGTTTGACTGTGGCCATGCTGGAGCAGCGCCTTTAGTCGAGCACATCGACCCCAGGACTTATTCTTTGTAATCCTAGTACTTATTCTATCGGTCTCTTTTGCCGAACTGCTAAGTTACGGGGACGTAAACACACCAGCATCGGTTGTCAAGCGATGTTGAGGGGACAAACACAGACACACAAACATACACACACACACACATATATATATACATATATACGACGGGCTTCTTTCAGTTTCTGTCTACCAAATCCACTCAAGGCTTTGCTCGGCCCGAGGCTATAGTAGAAGACACTTGCCCAAGGTGCCACGCAGTGGGACTGAACCCGGAACCATGTGATTGGTAAGCAAGCTACTTACCACACAGCCACTCCTACGCCTATATGTATGTATGTTTATATATTTGTGTGTGTGAATATGTTTGTGTCTCATGGTCTTGACATTGCATGATTGTTATATAAATGTTATTCATTACCAATCTTCTATGAAAACATCTTGCCTTGAGGAAATATCTTAGAAATAGGTAAGGGTTAGCAACAGGGAGGGCATCTGGCTGTAGAAAATCTGCTTCATTGAACTCTGCCTGACCAAAGCAAAAGCATGGAAAAGTGGACGTTAAAACGGTGATGATAATAATATTTTATTGTTCCTATCCATTTTCATGCTTCCATTGGCGAGATGATTTCTTCATAAATGGTTGCCCTTCCAACCATTAATCAGTCAACTATGAAATATGAGTAATACTTGTTCTTTAGTCGTTGTTGCTTGCTCAGGAACATAAAATAGTAACAGATGATTCATACTAATGAACTGTAGATCAGTCTCTTACTTTAACCTAATCATTTTGACTATAAAAAAAAGAAATTCAAAATATTTTCTCTAAGTTAAAAATGTATTTCTCACATTTATTCTTTCAGCTTTTTACTGCTTTCAGGTATTGTACTGCATTCTTGTTATGGTATCAATTATATTGAGTCCCTAATATTTAATATGTGATCTCAGTTTAATTACGTGGCTGAATTCATCAATTGAGTTAATTCCCTTTCATGAGTTGTTTCCCCTTGGGGTGTATATACCATTTAGACTTTACACTTGTATACACACTCGCAGTGGAGGCGCAATGGCCCAGTGGTTAGGGCAGCGGACTCGTGGTCATAGGATCGCGGTTTCGGTTCTCAGACCTGGCGTTGTGAGTGTTTATTGAGCGAAAACACCTAAAAGCTCCACGAGGCTCCTGCAGGGGATGGTGACGAACCCTGCTGTACTCTTTTCACCACAACTTTCTCTCACTCTTACTTCCTGTTTCTGTTGTGCCTGTAATTCAAAGGGTCAGCCTTGTCACATTGTGTCTCGCTGAATATCCCCGAGAACTACGTTAAAGGTACACGTGTCTGTGGAGTGCTCAGCCACTTGCACGTTAATTTCACGAGCAGGCTGTTCCGTTGATTGGATCAACTGGAACCCTCGACGTCGTAAGCGACAGAGTGCCAACAACAACAACACACTCGCAACATACATACACCATCATCATCGTCGTTTTAATGTCCACTCTTCCATTCTCACATGAGGCAGAGGGACTTCATTCAGGAAGATTTTCTGCAGCCGGATGCACTTTCTTCACCAGCCTTCACCTGTTCTCAAACAATTTTATATTTTACCCAGTCTGTTTAATAACAAAACAGCCCAAACAAAGATTGTGTAACATGTCAAGAAGCCTGGATATGCTTTTGTGGTTCACTGTAAGCATACAATACTGTGTTTACAGAATTTAAGCAGGTAAAAACAAGGAGAAATCAAACACTTGGACTCACATGTCTCACAGACACACACACACACGTTTCTTCAGTTTCTGTCTATCAATTTCACTCAGAAAGTATAGGTTGACCTGCAGCTGTAATACAGAATAATGTTCATGTGGTGGAGACAGAACCCCCAAAGTTCCCAAGCAAACTTCCTAACCACATACACATATGTATATATAGGTGCTGTAGTGGCTGTGTTGTGAGAAGTTTTCTTCCCAACAACATTGTTTTCGGTTCAGTCCTACTGTGTGGAACCTTGGGCAAGTGTCTTCTACTATAACCCCAGCCTTTGGCAGATGGAAACTAAAAGAAGCACTGTGTGTGTGTGTGTATATGTGTATATATGAGTGTGTGTATGTAATTGTGTGTTTGTGTGCATGTTTCTGTCTTTTTGCCTTGACATTGTGTAATTCTGATCTTGGGGAAATGTTACCTTGCCTGGAAACAAGTGAGAGTTGGTGATAGGAAGGGTATCTGCCTCAACAAAATTCCAGCCAACCCATGCAAGCACAGAAACGTGGAGGTTAAATTAATAATTATGCATACATATATATCATCTTTTTTTTTTTTAACATCTATTAATGCTGGCATGGGTTGGATGGTTTAACAGCAGTTGGCCAGCTGGAGAGCTGCCCAGGCTCCATTTGTCTGTTTTGGCATGTTTCTGTGGCTGGATGCCCTTCCTAAGACCAACCACTTTACAGAGTGTAGTGAGTGCTTTTATGTGACACTGGCATGAACGCTTCTACATGGCACCAGAATGGGTGCTTTTACATGGCACCAGCACAGGCACTTTTACAGGGCACCAGCACTAGTGCTTTTACATGGCACCTTGCCCACAAGACTAGGATCCCTCAGCTGAGAGAAGGATGTAGAGGATATGCCAGCGTGCATGGACAGCCACGATTTTAATTAGCTTCACATGTCTTCTCAAGCACAGCAAATTGTCAGAAGTCTTGGTCCCTTGTCATCTCCTCTGTGAGGCCCAACATCTGAAGATCCTTTCTCACCACTTTGCTCCTCATCTTCCTGGGTCTCCCACTTCTACATGTTCCCTCCACAATTAGAGATTGGTACTTCTTGGTGAAGCCGTCCTCATTGATATGCATCACATGACCATACCAAAGTAGTCTTCTCTCTTGCACATCTGATGCCTTGTATACCCAATTATTCTCTTAAATCATATACACATTATCATACATGCACACTGACATTAGCTATCCAGAAAAGCATGGCTTCATTTCTTTCAAGCCTTTGCATGTTCTTAGCAGTCATAGTCCATGTTTCTCAGCCATGTACTGCAGCTGTTCATAAACAAACATCATACAATAGGCCCTTTGCTACCACTTCATCCCAGGTTTTCCTGGATCTACCTCTTCCACAGTTTCATTTTACTGCTAGGGTGTGACACATTTTCACACTGCTGTCCTCATTCATTTGCAACACATGACCATACCAGCACAGTCGTCTCTCTTGCACACCACATCTGATGCTTCTTAAATCCAAAATTTCTCTCAGGGTGCTCACACTCTGTCATGTATGCACACTGATATAACACATCCAACGGAGCATACTGGCTTCATTCCTTGCAAGCTTACACATGTCCTCAGCAGTCACAGCCCATGTTTTACTGCCATGTAGCATGGCAGTTCGCACACATGCATCATACAGTCTACCTTTTACTCTGAGCGAGAGTCACCAGCAGAGGTAGGAGCTCTCTGAACTTTGCCCAGGCTATTTTTATTCTAGCATTCATCTATCCCTAGTTTCCTCATTGACCACCAGATAAAGGATCGGGGTACCCTGTCAAAAGCTTTCTCCATGTCAACGAAAGCCAGATACAAAGGTTTATCTTTGGCCAGGTATTTCTTCTGCAGCTGTCTTACCAGAAATATAGCATCAGTGGTGCTTTTTCCTGGCATGAAACCAAACTGCATTTCATCTAGACTGACTCTCTCCCTAATTAGTTGGGCTATGACCCTCTCCATGACCTTCATTACCTGATCCAACAACTTGATACGTCTGTAATTATTTGTATCTAAAGCGTCACCTTTACCTTTGTAGCAGTTGACTATGGTGCCAGTCATTGGGTATGACTCCTTCATGTGTCACCTGGTTAACTTATGGGTGATTAGGCTACAGCTGACACTGCCAGATATTTTGAGCATCTCTGCGGTGATTCTTGATGGGCCGGGGGCTTTCCCCGTCTTCATACTCTTAATTGCTTTATCTACTAAGGTACTGTCAATTCAGATAGCTGGTCCCTCTGTTGGGTCGACATTCGGCAGACTCTCTTTCTCCCATTCATTCTCTTTATTGAGCAACCTTTCATAGTGGTGTCTCCAAACCTCTCTCTTTGCAGCCATTTCTCTCCTATGATATCACAATTCTCTCTCACACACTGTCTTGCAACACGAAATACCTCAAGTCTTTGGTCTTCACGGTGCAGAACATTTTCTTATCTGCTTCCCCTCTGGCTAAATAAACCCATCTCCTAGCTTCCCTTCTGGCAGTCTGATATCATTCCCTGCTACCACCATTCTTCCAGTCCTTCCAAATATATATATATATGTAAGGGAACGACTGTGCGAACTCAAAAAGGAGAAATGGTGACGAATGGAAAAACAGGACTCCTTATATTTAAACGTGTCACATGGTCGAACACAAAATAATATATCAAAGATGATATATATGATATGTTATGCGACGATAACATAGATGATCAGTAATGAAAGACCACAACCGTATAAGATGAATAACAGAGATATTTATTATGGCGTTAAAGATGTATGTCTGTGTGAGAGTGTGAATGCGACATATAATAACATAATCAAAGACAGGCCGTCATACAAAGAAAAGTGTGTATGTGAGTGATACATGTGTGTATGAGAAATATTACAGCAGAGAAAAAGAGAGTCAATAACACGTGAACAATTATACCAGTTCTTGGGTACACAATAATATGAATCTGTATGTGAAGTGAGTTGGCTGAGTTTGGCAGAGCTGATCACTAGTTGTGATGTCATGGCATCGATGCCGGGCCGTGATTCTTGTTATACAGATGTTCATCGCTGGCTGAGAATTTCTTGTCTGTTTAAGAACTCTTGTCTGTTTATTTACCGTGGTGAAGCCGAGTCACCTAACAGAATCGAAGAGAGAGATGTGCCGCGGTAGTTTGGTGTGGTGTACATAGTAAGTCGTGTTGACGCTGCTTGGTAGTAGTCGTAGAAACGTGTTGCTGATGTGGCGATGGCGGTGGTCATCGTTGGCTGGACGAAGCTGTTGAAGTGGTCGCTGGAACTGCTGCTGCTGTCGTGTGGTACACGGAACAGTTCTCAAAGAGAAACTGGACCGAGACAAATTATTGGGTATGAGTTAAAGCTATTTATAACAAACTATGGGCTCCCGAAGGCTTCAGAATTTTACTCTATCACGTGACCTTATTAGGGGCCGTGATTGGTCAGTTTGTGTTCTGGCGGGAAAGGTTCGAAGAAGTTGCCGATTCGAATAATGATCGGTCACGTGATGACAAGGAATGGGTTCTCTACTACGCTCGCATTTATTTATATTTAAATGAGAAGATTGTATGTAATGGCGGGAGGTAGTTTCACTACATATATATATATATATGTTAGAGCAGTCACCATATTCTCTTCCATATCAGTTAACTTTGATGAGCATAAGGTTATATAATCGGATTGTTACCTAACATCCCATTGTATTCCTTGTAAAAAATGGATTAAGATCTGCCATGATGGATATATAATACTGTACATTTTACATCATCATCATCATCGCCTTCCATGCTAGCATGGGTTGGACGATTTGGCTGAGCACTGGCGAACCAGATGGCTACACCAGGCTCCAATCTGATTTGGCAGAGTTTCTACAGCTGGATGCCATTCCTAACGCCAGTCACTCTGAGAGTGTGGTGGGTGTTTTTATGTGCCACTGGCACAAAGGCCAGTCAGGCGGTACTAGCAATGGCCACACTCAAAATGGTGTAGTTTACGTGTCACCTGCACAGGAGCCAGTCCAGCGGCACTGGCAACGACCTCACTCAAATGTCTTTTCACATGCCAGTCAGGCGACACTGGTAATGATCACGTTCAAATGGTGCTATTTACATGCCCCTGGCATGGAAGCCAGGCAGCTGCTCTGGCAACGATCACGCTCGGACGGTGCTCTTAGCACTCTATTGGTACAGCAAATAAGTAACAAGGATGTCCAGGTATCAGTGCATTATGGTTGTTTCATGCGGCTCCATTTAATTCATCAATGAAAACATCACATCAGTTTGAAATAAACCGCTCTCCTTGGGCGCAAATGACCATATAGATTTCCAGCATAAACCATTATTTTTGTAGTCAACCCCTTAGAATTCTAAGGGCTTGTAGACAACAGGCTGCATTAAGTCTAATGAATGTGATAAAGATAAATACAAATATAGCTATATCACCATTCTTCTTTCTTGATCCCCATTATTTTCCTCTGCCACCCTAAAATTGTAGTAGGCTTTAAGTATACATTTTTTCCCTAAATTCATTCTGCAGCAAAAATAGCAAATTGAAACAATGCAGTTATTTTAGTCTTTTGTGCTGATGAAATTTTGCTAAAAAATAATGGTTTATCCTTTATGTTGGAAATCTATATGGTTGTCTGCATCCAAAGAGAGTGGCTTGTTTGAAATTGATGTAATGTTTTCATTGATTGATTAAATGGAGCTGCTTGAAATGGGTATAATGCACTGATATCTGGATATCCTTATTATTTATTTGCTTTTTATTCACCTAACTTTGAGCTGCATGGACTATACCAAACTGGCTTGGTGCCTCAATTTAAGTACCTAATTCAAATGAGTCTTAATTATTCTATATATATATATATATATATATATATTACTTATTAGCAACAGAGGCAGCATTAGTTACCAAAAGGTAATCTTTATATCCAACTTAACATGAATGCCTTACAAGTACACTGAATATTAGCCTTGAAAGGTTCTCTCATTTAAGCACTTGGTGCAATTTTATACACCAAGTGCCAAAATAAGAGGATCTCTCAAGGCTTATAATGCAGTATTCTGTGTTCTAACAAGGCATCCATGTTAAGTTGTATTACCTTTTGATACACACACACACACATGTAGTACATACATACATACATACATATTGTTGTGGCACTCCGTCGGTTGCGATGATGAGGGTTCCAGTTGATCCAATCAATGGAACAGCCTGCTCGTGTAATGTGCAAGTGGCTGAGCACTCCACAGACACGTGTACCCTTAATGCAGTTCTCAGGGAGATTCAGCATAACACAGAGTGTGACAAGGCTGGCCCTTTGAAATACAGGTACAACAGAAAGAGTGAGAAAAAGTTGTGGTGAAAGAGTACTGCAGGGTTCGCCACCACCCTCTGCCAGAGCCTTTTGGAGCTTTAGGTGTCTCCATTCAAAAAACACTCACAATACCCGGTCTGGGAATCGAAACCGCAGTCCTACAACCTCAAGTCCATAGCCCTAACCACTGGGCCATTGTGCCTCCACACACACAGACACACACACACAGACACAGACAGACAGACAGACAGACAGACACACACACACACAATTGAAATTTACAGAAAAACAAAGACAAAGACTGGTGTATAAACAACAAGCAGGTGTGTTAGTTTGACACTCACGAAGGGAAAAAAGTTCAGATAGGTTCAAATGTCATGGTGTATTGGAATGATTTTTTTTATCAACGGAAGAGTCCAGTGAAATCCATATATATATATATATATATATATATATATATATATAAGGTTAAGGATGGTATTGGATTTAACCAAACCCAAAGATACAGGTAACACCGAGTAAGTGCTGTATACTGGCTAGTTATGCCCCAGTCGTTGTATGAACAGGATTGGGGATTATAAGTTGTGTATTAGCGTATGTATGTATAAATATATAAAAGGATAAAGAGAACAATGGTAAAGTTAGAAATATATTTTATGGATATCCATAAAATATATTTCTAACTTTACCATTGTTCTCTTTATCCTTTTATATATTTATACACACACACACACACACATACACACACACACACACACACACACACACACACATATATGTATAAATATATCTATATAAAACTTACATTGGTAATTGGCTCCAAGATATTAGTTGGTAAAGCAACAATATGAAATAACATATTTAAACATTTGATTTGCGTATATCTGTTTTAATAAATGAATTGTACATATCTGATTTATTTGATTTTTCCACTTCAGTTTTCATTTCCAGTTGTGTTTTTAATTTTCATACTTTTAAATATGTTCACTGAGATCAGCAGGAAGCTAGATAAACTGACTGAAGTTAAGGTTCACTTTTTCCATTAGTTTCTTATAAAAAGAATGGAAGGTCAAACAAGATATAACTTGGGACAATGTAAATTGAAGTATGCCTGTACATAGGTTTGTTTGTGCGTGCATATATCCAAATACAAATACATACACACACGCACACATATATTTTATTATTTTTAAGTTACGATGTGTCTCAAGGGTTAAGAGTTTTATGTATGGCATGTGATAAGTACCTTGCATGAAACTCTTATCCCTCAAGCCACATTTCTACTGATTCAAAATAATAAAAAATATATACATACTCATGTACTGAGTTCTATTTATCCTGTTTTTGTTTCTACTAAACCTATGTCTGTATGTATATATTATGTCTATATCCATGTGTGTGCACACACACATGCACGTGTGCACACACACATGCACGTGTGCACACACACACAAGCAGATATGCACATACGTATACATTTTTTTAAATACAGGCCTTCATGAATGCAGGCCTCATTAGACATGTTAATCAAAAATGGGCTTGAACAAGCCAATTACAAGTTCACATTTCTCAAGGAGAATGTGACAGAAAATGTTTGCACATGTGACTTTTGGCAAAGTTTGCATTCCATCAGTTGAAATGACTCCGACTGCAGTTTTCTAAAGTTCCCTCTGCATGCCGATAGCTAAATGCATTACATATAAAGAAAGCATGTTCACAATTGTAACTGCTGTCGCTTGAACAATGACATCATCCATATAGTAGCAATAGCATAGCTATTAGTTCTGATCAGCTGTAGCTATCATGCAGTTTGTAGAGTCCTGTATTGTGTTGCAGTAACCTGTATCCTAGGATATATGCTGTTGATAAGAAGGCTGTAGCCAGATTTAGCTCAATAAAATGTGACAATCCACAGGTACTTTCTTTCAGTTGTGTCAAGGTAACTGGATATGCAATGGAAAGAATTCATGCGCAACAGAGATAGCTACAAAACAAAGCCTGGTGCTGTATAAATCTTAATTTCATACTTAATGACTTCAGAAATTGTCATGATGTTACAATACTTTGTAGCAGTCAGTGTGCATATTTTCAGCCCACACCTGTTGCTATATATAGAATCAATCACAAATTCAAGAGTCCTTATATTTCTTAGTGTAGTTAAAATTTTTATAGATTACATACATACATACATACATACATATATACATACATACATGCACACATACATACATAGACACACACACACACACACACACACACACACACACACACACACACACACACACACACACACACACAGACACACACACACATTTACATATATAAATGTACGTGTGTGTGTGGGATGGGTACTTATGTTTTTCAACCCAATATTGACATACTATTATCTATAGCTTTATGTCTTTACTGTCATTACTTTCAAGGCAGTACTTCTTGATATACCAAATATTCCAGCTGTTTTCGTTTTGCTAAGGCCTGCTATATGAGCACCAACAATTTGACCTCTTTGAAAGTCCGATAGATCTGTCATTTGAATGAATTTTAATTACCTTTTTCTGGTGATATCTGAAAAGAAACAGCAATTTTAGCAAAACATATTAAGCAACACTAATAATAAATCAAAAAACATAAAAATAAACAAGCTTTTGACGATTTTATAGATACTTCAAAACTATAATGCTATGATGCTAGGTGTTTCCATTATTTTGTCTAAACCCTGTATAAACTCAAATGACACACAATCACTAATTTTGCAACAAGCTAAACAACTAGTTCTAAAATCTCTCTCAGAGATGATCACAGTAGTTTTACAAGTATGGCTGTTCCATTTGATCAGAATTTACTGCAGTTTTGTAACCCCAAGAGGACATCTCCTCTAGATGATTAATGATACACAGCAGCATCCGCTATATTGCAAACAAGGGAATGAACCCCTACCACATTCTAGTGATGGGACCAGCATACCAGTCTGGTTTTAGGCTATCTCTGCTTCTCTTCAGTACTGGGTATCTCATCTATTAGAGATGGCAGTAGCTCGCTTCTGCCCACAATATATATAAATTTAATCTCTTAGAGAAATTTTAGAATTAGCTTGTTGCAAAATCAGCAGCTATGTGTTGCTTGAATCATCATTATCATTATCATTACTTAACGTCCATTGTTCACGCTGACATAGGTTGAACGGTTTGACCAGGGCTGGTAAGCTGGGAGGCTGCACCAGACTCCAGTCTGATTTGGGATGATTTTCTACTGCTGCATGCCCTTCCTTACACCAACCACTCCAAGAGTGTAATGGGTGCTTTTACGTGCCACTAGCATGGGTGCCTTTTGTGTGACACCGGTATCTGCCATGACTGTAATTTTGCTCAGTTGGGTGGGTTTTCTTCTCAAGCATGACATAATCCTTTCTACTATAGGCACAAGGCCTGAAATTTTGTGGGAGGTGACCAGTCAGTTACATCAACCCCAGTGTTTCACTAGTACTTAGTTTATCGACCCCAAATGTATGAAAGCCAAAGTTGACCTCGGCAGAATTTGAACTCAGAATGTGCAGACAGACAAATTGCTGCAAAGCATTTCACCTGGCACACTAACGATTCTGTCAGCTTGCCATCTTTCAAGCATGACATAACACCAAAGATCTCGGGCATTGCCTTCACGAGGCCCAACACTTGAAAGGAACTCGGCATGTAACCACGTGTGTATTATTGGCAATTTTCTACCTCCATCTTCCCCTCCTTTGGACTTCCCTCTGTTTCTGAAGAAGAGCTTGGCTCGAAATATTAAATCCTCTTTCCTTCCTTTCTGAGCGTCTGATAATACAGTACTTGCGCTGTTGTTTTTTCTTGTTTGTTCTTCTTTGTTTGGATTCACTATATATATATATATATATGTGTGTGTGTGTGTGTGTGTGTGTGTGTATATATATATATATATATATATATATATATAGTAATGCCCTTATATAAATAAATATATTTATAAGGAATAAATGATGGATTTTTTTCCTTATGAGATTTTTTCACACTAAATACTTGATAAATTCTTATAAAGATTTTATCCTATTCTTGAATTATAAATATAACCAGAATACATTCAGTGCTGAATTTTATTCTAAAAAAAGCAATTCGAAAAGCCCGCCTCTTACATAGATATATAGGGATAAACAATTTTCTATGTACTATGCTGAATACATGGAGTGTTCGTCTGGTATGTTTATTTTTTTGTTTATTTTTATGTCTTGATCACACGTGTACTGATGAGTAAAGGGTGCATGTTAATGCAATAATTAGGAACTCATGATCTACCGTTTAGTCTGATTTTAGGGGGCTAGCTTTGACAGTTGCATTCCCTCGCAATCGGTAAAAATGTGTTTATTATGGTTGTTTGACTTTTAGAGTCCCTCTTAGTGTGAGGTATTTATGTATAGTAATGCCCTTATATAAATAAAAATATATATATGGACATATACTTTTCATTAATATTTAGCAGAAGCAACAGAAACTCTTGGCCCTCAAAAGTCACTCTGTTACTTCTGCTAAATATTAATAAAAAAGATATACATATACCGATATTTTGAGCTCTATTTTTCCTATTTACATCACCAAACCTATATATATATATATATATATATATATATATATATATATATATATACATATATATATATATATATATATATATATATATATATATACATATATACATATATATATATATATATATATATATATATATATATATATATATATATATATATATATATATATATATAGGAGTGGCTGTGTGGTAAGTAGCTTGCTTACCAACCACATGGTTCCGGGTTCAGTCCCACTGCGTGGCACCTTGGGCAAGTGTCTTCTACTACAGCCTCGGGCTGACCAAAGCCTTGTGAGTGGATTTGGTAGACGGAAACTGAAAGAAGCCCATCGTATATGTGTACATATATATATATATGTGTGTGTGTGTATATGTTTGTCCCCCCAACATCGCTTGACAACCGATGCTGGTGTGTTTACGTCCCCGTAACTTAGTGGTTCGGCAAAAGAGACCGATAGAATAAGTACTAGGCTTACAAAGAATAAGTCCTGGGGTCGATTTGCTCGACTAAAGGCGGTGCTCCAGCATGGCCACAGTCAAATGACTGAAACAAGTAAAAAGAGTAAAAGAGAATATATATATATATATACTTAAATATATATGTGTATATACATGTATGTGTGTG
This sequence comes from Octopus bimaculoides, assembly GCF_046866305.1. Classification (NCBI taxonomy): domain Eukaryota; kingdom Metazoa; phylum Mollusca; class Cephalopoda; order Octopoda; family Octopodidae; genus Octopus; species Octopus bimaculoides. Next base: position 72,173,712 of record NC_142937.1, on the reverse strand, counting down.
TGTGTGTGTGTGTGTCTGTGTGTGTGTGTATATGTATATGTATGTATATATAAACATGTATGGGTGCATGTATGTATGTATAGGTCATCATGTGTTTATGCAAAACTATGCAAAACACCAAAGAGGAAGAAAGAGGAAATGTTAGAGAGGACAATGCTACAAGAATATTGCGTGTGTGAGAGTGAAGTATAAGTAGGAGTAGAGAAAAAGAAATATAAGAGAAAAAAAGATAAATATCTTTGAGAATATTAAGAACTACACATATTTTCCAGTGATGTTATTGTATTGTGATGTTCAATATTAGACAATTGATATAAGTCTCATGATATAATTGCTAAATGCTTAAAGTATCAGATGGCTGCCACTTGCTCCTGTATTCTAGGCCATGGTTTTGCTTCTGCTATAGATATTTTATTAACTCTCTTGGAAAATACCTTTCTTTTCTTGTCTAGAATTATTTCATATATATGATCAGGAACTCAAAATGACCAAATGTTTAAATGAATAAAATATTGGTATTTCAGCTGCTAGGTTATGGCTTCAGGCTTAATTTAGAGCTATTATTTTCTAATTAGTTACACATTCACTAAATACTTCATTGTAAGCCAAACATTTGAAGAGAACATATTTCAGTGTTAATTAGTGAACTGGCACAATAGTTCAGAAAAGAAGAGAAAACTGATAGCAGGGTTAAGCAATTTTATGGCTGAATAAAAGAAACTTTTAACTAAAACTATAATTAAGACACTTCTAAAAACATCTTTGATAAAATCTCTGCTACATAGAGAACACAGTGATTTACTTGCACCATTTTAATGATTAACACCTGTTTAAAATGGAGGAATATTATTGTGTTATTACTGTTGCTTTAGTTTTAGTTTTGTTTCATTTACTCTCATTTCAGTATTTAAACAGGTGCAGGTGTTGGTGTGTAGTCAACAAATTTTTTCCTAACTACATGGATTTAGGTTCAGTCTTGCTGTGTGGCACCATAGGCAAGTGTCTTTTACTCTAGACTTGGTCTGACCAAAGCCTTGTAACTGGATTTGGAAGAGAGAAATTAAAACAAGCCTGTCATGTATGTATATACATACATACAAACATACCTACATATGAAGCCCTGGGATATGTAACACTGCCTAAATACCAATCTTGAGAAATTAGTCTTTTCAAAACCAGAAAGGAGAAAACTAATTTGAAGTCTACAGATCTGATCCATCACTGGAAGTGTAAAAATCTGTATAACTTCCCAGAAGTTTATCATTTAAATATATATAAGTATGTCTAGACATGCAACTTTATGCACGAGAATACATACATAAAGCAGAACATACAAATCTTCACATATACATACATACATACATACATGCATGCATGCATGCATACAAGCAAAAAGCCATGCCCAAAATAAATCCCATACACTCTGGAATTGCCAAAGACGTGCTTCAATTTTTTTTAAAAATTGAATAAAATAAATAAAATAATGATGAATATACACATACTTGTACATGATGAACAAAATGAATAATAATAATTACAACAACATAATATAAATAAAATGTCAAATGTTTGGGTGTGTGACTTTAGATCCACACTGTATGCATGTATGTATGTATATATGTATGTATATATAAATGTATACCTATGAGCATATATATATATATATATATATATATATGTATATATATATATATATATATATATATATATATATGTGTGTGTGGGTGTGTATATATATATCATCATCGTCATCATCATCGTTTAACGTCCGCCTTCCATGCTAGCATGGGTTGGACGATTTGACTGAGGACTGGTGAAACCGGATGGCAACACCAGGCTCCAATCTAATTTGGCAGAGTTTCTACAGCTGGATGCCCTTCCTAACGCCAACCACTTGTTTGTGGATCCCAGGAAATTTTCATTAATCATAGAATATAAAATTAAACTAATAAAGGGATAAAGATATTTCATTCCTCTACTTATGTATATGTATATATATATATATATATATATATATATAGATAGATAGATAGATAGATAGAGAGAGAGAGAGAGAGAGAGAGAGAGAGAGAGACAGACAGACAGAGATAGATATATATACATAGACACATATATCAATATCTAATACATATGCGTAGTCTGATCAATAAATATCCGGACTGTTGCTGTAGTAACGAAGCTAAAGCATACAGAGTGAAGTTGCTTGGCACAGATTGAACTTGAACTCTACCATGCATGCACACTAAGTTTTAACATTGTATCTCACTTTCGCTGTTTACAGCAGTGCTTGGATGGAATGTATGTAGCATGTGACTGTCACATTGACCATGACAGCGAAAGTTGAGCCGAGAGTCTACATTAAATTTTGCCAAAAGCTTGGAAATACCTGCTCAGAGGCGTACGCAAAGTTGTAGAAAGTGTATGGAGAGGAGTGTATGACCCACATACAAGTGTACGAGTGGTTCAGACGTTTCCAAGATGGCTGAAAAAATGTTGATAGTGACGAACATTCTGGGAGACCTGCAACCAGCAGAACTAAGACAAACATCACGGATGTGTGTGAATCTGTGAGGGGAAATCGGCGAATCACCATCCATGAGTTATCAGAGGATGTGTAGATTTGTTATGGTTCACTTCAGTCCATTATTCCTGAAGATTTGGGTATGAGATGCGTATCTGCCAAGTTTGTGCCAAAACTGCTTCCAGCCAACCAAAATGACACTGGGATGTTAGTTGCACAAGATCCCCTTGATTGTGTCAAGAATGATGAAAACTTTTTGAAAACGGTCATAACGGGTGATGAATTGTGGGTCTATGGCTACGACCCCAAAACAAAGGCTCAGTCTTCGCAGTGGAAGACCTCTACCTCTCCGAGACTGAAGAAAGCAAAAATGAGGGGAGTGTTTATCATGAGTATGCTTCATTTGGTCAGACAGTAAATAAGGAGTACTACTGCAACGTTTTGTGGTATTTACGGGATGCTGTTCATTGGAAAAGGTCACAATTGCATGTGCCTGGTGAGTGGCACTTGTACTATTCAGCACAACTTGTGCTGCAATTTTTGGCTAGGCATAGGATACCCCATGTCTGACAACCACTGTATTCCCCAGATCTTGTCCCCTGTGACTTTTCCCTCTTTCCAAAAATCAAATCTCACTTGAAAGAAAGAAGATTTCAGGATGTCGAGGAAATCGAAGTGAATGTGATGAGGCAGCTGCTGATTATCCCAGAAAAAGAGTTCCTGGAATGCTTCCATCAATGGAAACATCACTGGATTAAGTGTGTGGCCTCTGAAGGGGACTACTTTGAAGGAGATTAAATGCCAAATTGGTACGTGGTGTAGTTTTGTTTTTATAGCACCAGTTTGGATACTTATTGATCAGATCTTATATATATATGTACACACACACACACACACAAACGTGTGTGTGTGTGCATGCATGTGTGTATGTGTTTTATTGTCTCCTTATCTTGATATTGCATGATTGTTGTAAAGAACCATTACTGTCAAACAATCAGTGTCATTCATTTCCAATCTTCCATGAAAAATACGTCTGGTCATGAGAAACAGAAAATCTACTTCAATAAATTCAGTCCAAACCATGCAAGCATGGAGAAGTGGATATTTAAATGATGATAATGATGAATTCTTGAGAAATCTAGAAGAGAAATGCTTTCTTTATTCCTTTAATTTTAGAACTGGCAGCTGGTCTGAGATATGTTTCCAAAGATGGAAACGTTTTCATTAGAAATTTAATATGCAAAATATCAAATATCATCTTGAAATGAAATAGATTTTAATATGAAGAAGACAAGAAGGGCAGTGGGCTGGTAAAATGTTTAGTTGTATTTTGTCTGTCATTACATCCTGAGTTCAAATTTCGCCTAGGTTGACTCTGTCAATTATCCTTTCAGTGTTGATAAAACAACCAGTTAAATTTTGGGGTGGATATTATTGCCCCAACCAATCCCATGAAATTGCTGGCCTTATGCCTAGATTTGAAACCACTATGAAGAAGACAAGAGAACAGGATATCTTTACTCTATACAGAGTTTAGGATTTCATAATTCAGACTTCAAATTTCATCTTGAAGAGAGGGAGAGGAACAGATCCTTATGATAAAAGATGTTTCAGTCAAGACCATCCCATTTTTTTTGTATATCAGAAATTATACTGTGGCTTGGGTGTTCCACTTACGGCATTACAATAGTGAGTTCAATTCCTGGCAGTGCATTGTGTCCTTGAGCAAGGCACTTTATTACACATTGTTCCAGCCCACACAGATGGCGAAAATGAGTTGTATCTATATTTCAAAGGGCCAGCCTTGTCACATTCTGTGCCATGCTGAGTCTCCCTGAGAACTACATTAAGGGTTTGTATGTTTGTGGAGCGCTCAGCCACTTGCCTATTAATTTCATGAGCTGTCTGTTCCGTTGATCAGATCAACTGGAACACTTGTCATAACTGATGGTGTGCCAGTAGTATATATAACCCTTTTGAAACCAATCTTTCTGAGATAAAAAAAAAAGAACTTCACATTTTAAAGTGATCTAGATTAAAACCTTCCATCAAACTTTCTTGTTAATTTATGTTCTATCTTAATAATGACAGAGCTATTTTATTTAATTCTTTGTTATTTTAAAAATTAATTGAAACAAAGGTAGTGCATTTCATTAGAAATAACAAAAGAGTTAAGCAGGTAAGTTATGTTTTTTAGAGATTTGGCTCCTATTTGTGCAAGTTCATTGACTGTATAAAAGCTCCCTTGTTGACCACTCTGAGACCAATCAACATACATTGACATCATCTTACACACAGAAGAAAGTATTGTTTGACAACAATACAGAAGGCAGACAAGACATTTGCTGAGAAACAACCCCACCTTTCTCTGCTATATCTATTCCATTCCTTCAGAGATGTGGTTGGTGTAAGAGATGGTGTGAGGAAGAATGTGATGGTTAGTGGGAACATGAAGAGGTAGCAGTGTTTTGGTTATATATATTGATATACTTAGATGAGTACCCTTACTATAAGCCTCATCCTTCTTTATTTGATTTTAAGTTATTGGCTGCATGTATTTTTAAGAAATGGACTGATCTTTGATAATGAACTTTTAATCATGTCAGTTTTAATTACATCCTTAAATAAATTCATAAAATTTAATAAAAATAGTATATATGATATAGAAAAATTGAAAGAAATAGAAATAAATGAAAAAGAAGTTAGGAATTTTTCTTAGTGAATAAGGATAATAAAAATCAAATCCTCAATTTATATTTTTAAGCTATTTATAGTTTATTTTTAGCCAGACTTTGCTATTTCTATTTCATTGTATTTCTAATGGAAATAAACAACTAAACAAATCCACTCTCTCACACTCTCTCTCTCTCTTTTCTAGCTTTCACTTTCACTCTTAATTTTTCCTTCCTCTTTCTTTCACACATTCTTTTTTTCTCACTCACATCTCTTTACATTTTTCCTTATGCACTCACTTCTCTCTTTCTCTGCTCCTCACACACAGTATCTCTTTCTCTCACACCCCCTCTCTCTCTCTCTCTCTCATACACTCTCTCTTTCTTTCACATATCCCTCCCTTTCTTTCACACATACTCTCTCTTTCTTTCATTTCTTTCTCTTATGCTCTCTATTTTTTATCCCCCCCCCATACTTCCTCTTTCCTTCTCATACACTCTCTCCCTCACACCTGCCCTCTCTTTCCCATTCTCACATACCCTCTCTTTTTCTTTCTCCCACACATTTTCTCTGCTCAATGAATTTAATTTGATGTTTATCAAAATCATCTTCTGTAATTTCAAAAAAAAAAAAAATTCTAATAAATAAAAGGTAAAATAATAAAAATGTGACAAGAAAAAACCCCCCAGTAAAAAACAACAAAAATATAAATTAAAAAATTCCTTCTAATTTGTTATTTTTTTTTTTTGTGTTGTTGCTATCGCTGTTGCTGCCGTCTCATTAAATGATTCCAGCCATGACCATCCTGTCTTTTTATTCATTAACTCTTTTCTTACCATATTTTTGTTAAAATATACTGTCTTTACTTAAATTCATTTTGAAAATGATGAAGAATTTACTAAAATAATTGTAATTATTAAGTTAATAGTATTTGGAAAATATGGCGCAGGAGTGGCTGTGTGGTAAGTAGCTTGCTTACCGACCACATGGTTCCGGGTTCAGTCTATAGCCTCGGGCCGACCAAAGCCTTGTGAGTGGATTTGGTAGATGGAAACTGAAAGAAGCCCATCGTATATATGTATATATATGTGTGTTTGTGTGTCTGTGTTTGTCCCCCCCCCCCCCCCCAACATCGCTTGACAACCGATGCTGGTGTGTTTACGTCCCCGTAACTTAGCAGTTCGGCAAAAGAGACCGATAGAATAAGTACTAGGCTTACAAAGAATAAGTCCTGGGGTCGATTTGCTCGACTAAAGGCGGTGCTCCAGCATGGCCGCAGTCACATGACTGAAACAAGTAAAAGAGTCAAAGAGCAACATGAAATTTTGATGGAAGGCTTTCACTGAGACCATTTTAAAACAGGAACTTTGTATCAAAGGACCAAGGGGCATTGTTGTTGTTATTATCTTTGCAACTGTTGTTCTTGCTGTTCATGTTCATGTTACTGATAAGATTAAGATGACATTTGGTAATATTTGAATAGAAGCAGCTGGTTATGTTACAACTAAGAATATTGGTATGGTGGCGGTGGTGGTGGTGGCAGTGATGGAAGTAGTGTTTATAATGGTAGTGATAGCAATGGTGGAAATGGTGATGATAATGATGGTAGTTGCTGTGGTAGCTGTAGTATGGATGATGATGATGATGGTTGTAGTGGTGGTGGTGGTGGTGGTGGTGGTGTTGGTGGTGGTGGTGGAGTGGGGTGATGATGACAGTGATTATAGTGATGGTGATTGTGGTGTTAGTAGTTGGGTGATTGCATTCATGGTGGTAGTGGTGGTGTCGGTTTTGGTGGCAGTGGTGGTGTGGTGGTGGTGGAAGTGGTGGCAGTTGTGGTGGTGATTGTGCCATTGGTAATTGTGATATAGGTTGAGGTAGTGATGGCTGTGGTAGTGGATGTGGTGGTGGTTGTTGTTGGTGGTGATGGCTGAGAGGAGGAAATAAAAAAGAAACAAATCACCAAAAAAGAAAAAGAAATCTTCAGCTGTTTTACTACAAGCACCACCACCTGCACCATCTTCCTTTTCATTAGTATCAGGATCCTCTTCCTCCTCATCGTCATAATCTTAACCACCAACACCACCATTATCACCAATATCATCATCATTATCACCACCACCACCACCACCACCACCACCACCACCACCACCACCACCACCACCGCCACCGCCGCCACCACCGCCACCACCACCACCACCACCATCTTATTTGGAACTATATTGTCACAGTTGTCAATGCAACAGCCATTGCCAAGCACTCTAACCATTCTAACCATAATTACAATCACCACTACAACTATAGTCACCACCACCGCCACCACCATTGCTGCTGCCACTGCCGCAACCTCCATCAACACTACCATCGCCATCACCTTACAATTATAGGTACCAACACAAATGAAACTACCACCTGCTACAACCACCACCACCACCACCACCACCACCACCACCACTACAGCTAACGACTCCAATATCACTAACATAACAACTAGTACTAGCTAAACCTTCTTTAAATCACAATCTGTCATCAAAGAAAATGAAGAACACACTGGTTTAATGTAGTTCTAGATATGCAAGGACGGTCATGACTGGAATGTCTTTAATCACAAGTTTACTAATTAGGATTGGTATGGACTAAACAACAACATAGATATCAACAAGAACTACCACCACCACCACCACCACCACCACCAATATCAATTATGATATAAAACTGGATTTGCAAGAATAATTTAAAATTTAATTATGGGTAATTAAGATTATTTACACTGATTCTTGTACCTGCCTACCAGCCTGCTTGCCTGCATACCTACCTAATACCTACCTACCTACCTACCTACCTACCTACTTATCTACCTATATATGATGATGATGATATAGTCTCTTGTAGTCCAAGAAAGATGGTTCTGTAGTTTGCTGAATAACCTGCACAAATGATTTGTTTATAGTGATCAAATGGATGTGCTGTACATTAGCTCACTCCCTCCATTAGATTGGCATTGCCTGAACAAGTGTACAGTGTACCACGCATCAGGTATCAAAGTGATTGCAGAGCAATGTGAGATGAACTGTGAGAGGAAGTGAAGCCACGTTCACACGACTGTGAGTACAACACACTAACCACTAGGCATGCACCTTCATACATATATATATGTGTATGTGTGTGGATCTTCATCGTCATCACCGTCATTTAGCGTCTGCTTTCCATGCTGGCTTGGGTCAGACAGTTTGACTGAAACTGGTAAACTGGAGAGCCACATCAGATTCCAGTCTGATTTGGCAAAGTTTCTATGGCTGGATGCCCTTCCTAATGCAAACCACTCCAATAGTGTAATGGGTGTTACATGACACTGGCATTGGCTACAACAACGATTTCACTTGGCTTGACAAGTCTTCTCAAGCATGGCATATCACCAACAGTCTTGGTCACTTGTCATCACCTCTATGATGCCCAATGTTTGAAGGGTGCTTTTTATATGCCACCAGCATGGGTGCCAGTTATGTGACACTAAATCATCATCATCGTCCTATGCAACTTCAAGTTTTGTAGGCTTGTAGAATGAATTTAATATGTCAGGCATCTAGAAAGAGTATAAAAGGATGAGACAAATTCAATATGGCCTCAAGAAGTTAGGCCTCTATTGGTTAACTCAAGTCAGGAGAAACAACAATAATTGATGCTGCATCAGTTATTTTCTTTGCTTTTAGGTCCATGTGGTCAGACAAGGATGTTGGCAGGTAGCTGTCACTGCAAAGTTTGGAAGCTGTGGTATGGTTCACTTAGTGACACAGTTTGCTGCATTAGATGCTACATGTGACAGGGTGAGGTGTTGTTCCAGGCTAGTGGAGAACTAACACTTTCGCTGCAGTAGCCTTTCTGTGAGTGTAACCAGATTTGAAAATGCTGGATTAAAATTTAGTGGTGGTAGGTTGGATTGTCAGCATGGATGAAATTGTAGTCTATACAGTTGGCAGGAGTTAAGTACCATGCTTTGTGTATAGAACAGCCAAGATTAAGGTGGTATAACTGGATTGTCGGTTGCCAGTGGCTTGAAGTTCATTAATAGGACATGCCACTGGTGGCAACAACGAGATAGTTCATTCTTTCTGTTGATTGATACAGGTTTATGGAGTATGTGTAGTCTCTTGCAGAGGCAGAGTTGGTAATAACAAGTTCTAGATGAGTATGGGGTGGGTCTATCAATGATACTCTTATGATGTTAGGGAAGTCATTCTGATAGCCATGGAGTCTCCAGTTAAAACTGGACAGGGAGGTAGAGGTATCCCTATCCCTGCATCTGAAGGAGTCATGTGCTGTGTCTACCTTCACTTGAAATCATTGACTGTCATGCCCATGTAGTATCTTATAATGCCATCAAATAGTGTGTAAGTGACTCTATAGACCATAATTCTTGAGAGACAGGATCCTCTCAGCGGGTAGATGATAATATTTAGACAGTTACAGGCTGGAGTGAATACTGGAGGCTGTGCAGGTATGCATATGTTTCTATTGTAATGTGTAATGTTGTCTAAGTAGGTGTATCTGACCTTGGCATTATGGGGGTTGAAAAGTTTATAATGTTTATGGATTCTTGGGAAATGCTTTTTAATTAGTGTCAGGAAGCTCTGAGTTATGTTTATTGAAACTTCTAGGTTAAACAGAGCATTTTCTCCATTGCAAAAAGTTATTTGGTGGCTATCAAGAGTTTTCTCTCTATTTCCTCAACTGTATTTATTCACCCTCACTAATATTGCGCACCTATGAAAGATTTATGGGAGTGAAGGAAATTGTAATTCTTGCTGCAGCCAATACCTGTTTACATTATGCACAAGGACCTGCTGCCATAGGAAAGCAATTGAAGATTATTTCTTTCCAGATGCTGAAAACCCCCTAAACTATCCCCCTATACTTCCTAACTCTACAATCATCATTAGCACAATGAAAAGTAGGCCTTGCAAGATTGTTGAAATCCTTGAGCAGAGGCATGTAGATGTGTGCTGGGTGCAAGAAATACAATGGAGAGGAGCCTCAGCTAGATTGCTTGTGGGCAAGGAACACAGATACAAAATCTTCTGCGTGGGCTGCAGTGATGGATAGCTTGTGTAGGTATTCTTCTAGCAGATAAATGGGTCAATAAGGTGATTGAAGTAGTCAGAGTGTGTAATAAGATTATTAAGCTAAGAATAAGCTTGTTTAATGTAACAGTGATATTTATCTCAGAATATGCTCCACATGTCAGACTGGCAGTTGTTCAGAAGGATCATCTCTATGAATCCCTTCTGTAAACTACCTCAATAACAAAAGGTGACTTCAATGGTCATGTTGGGAAGCACTTTGATGGATTTCATGGCGTTCATGGAGTTTACAGCTTTGGTTCTAGAAATGAGGAGGGAACAAAGCTGCTGGAGTTTTGTGATGCAAATGACTTGCTGGTCTGCAATGCTAACTCCAGGAAACCTGCCAATCAACTAATCACTTGTCAATCTGGTGAGCACACATCTAACCATCTCCTCTCACATTCTTGTAAAATTTTCCCCTCTGTCCTTCCACCCAGTCCAATTCTCTGTATCACTTCACCTACATTCCCTCTCACTGTGCCTTGAGAGTATATCCTGACACATATCCACCACCATATCTCCTACTCTCTCCATCTCTATCATTCTTTCTAAGTCTCCTTCTGCCTTCATTTTCAACTGGGACATTCTTGTATCTCTTCTACAGCAAGACACTTATCTCTATTCCTCTATTATTCTTTTAATCTCTCAACTGGAACAGAGCTACCTCCCTCAATACTACTACCTCCAATTGAGGGGACTTTGTCTTGTCTTACAAGTTGCTTGGTGATCCTGTTGATGATGGTGCATGAAAAAAGCACCCAGTACATTATGTACAGTGGTTGACATCCAGCTGTAGAAACCATGCTAAAACAGACAACAGATAACAGAATTTGTCAAACCATCCTACCAATGCCAGTTAAATGGTGATGATGATAAATAAGACTATCTGTCTCTTTCTGACTCTCTTCAGGTTTGCGTGTGGCAGGGATGACGCCACATGTATGCACACATGTATGCACACACACATACACACACACTGACTTCTCAGTGAATCCACTCTTTACTAATGCTTTATTATAAATGATGGTGGTGGCAAGGGATGCAACCCTGTTGAAGATCTCTCTATCCACTGATAATTTAAAGATTCTTCTATTTATGCCTGTAACTATGTTTCTAATTATAGCTGGGACATGGTTGGAGTTTGTGTGTATATATACACAGTTTTCTTGTATGGGTAGCACTTGTCCATCTTCAGGCCTAGAGTTATGCCCAGGAAGTTGACCTTCAACAGACTGATGGTAACTGTTATTGATAGGTTGAATTCTTAGAAGATCTCTGTCAGATCCTTCCTGAACTTGTCCATGGAGTTGTTGTTCGTATAACTTAAGATTGACTGACCGTCGTCTCTGTACAGTGCCAAGACAATATTGGTTCACAATGATTCCTGCTGGGTGAAGAAGGAAGGTGACTCACTGTTTGACATATCTATAAGAAGCAAAGACTTCCAGAAAGTTTAACAGACAAGCACTGTTCATTTTACACCATATGAGAAGAAAAAGCCATGAGCATTTGGTGACAACCAGGAAATTAAATGGAACAAGAAGTTTGGGAAGATATAGAGAGAAGATAAGGGAGGGCCTTAACCAGCTGTCTTTAGAAAGACCCCTGATCTAATAATGTACCAAGTTGTGGGTGGGACAGTAAGAGTAGGAGGTTTATGATTATTGATGACTGTAGGCATGGAGTGAGAGAGAGAGAGAGAGTGAGAGTGAGAAAGAGAGAGAGAGAGGGGGAAGGAGAGAGAGAGAGAGGAAAAGCAAGAGTCACTACTTTGTCTTTCCCATTCTCCGACAACTAGTGTTTTTATTATCATGTTTCAAATCATGTGCTATTCATCCTTCTTTTGTCGTTCTTTCTATTGCTGTTATCAATGACTGAAATCAGGAAAAAAAAAAGCACAAAAAAACAAAAAAGGAAAGGACAAAACAAAACAAAGAAATATTGTCTGCATATATCCTGAAGTCGTGACTGTACCTCCCCAGCAGTCCTGGTGACATTTCATAGTGTGTGTGTGTGTGTGTGTGTACATATATATATATATATATATGTGTGTGTGTGTGTGTGTGTGTGTACATATATATATATATATATGTGTGTGTGTGTGTGTGTGTGTGTGTGTGTGTGTGTGTGAAGGCGCATGGCTCACTGGTTAGAGCATCGAGCTTATGATCATGAGGTTGTGAGTCTGAATCCCAGACCGGGCTGCATGTTGTGTTCTTGAGCAAGACACTTTATTTCACATTGCGCCAGTTCACTCAGCTGTAGAAATGAGTTGCGCCATCACAGGTGCCAAGCTGTATCAGCCTTTGCTTTTCCCTTGGATAACACTGGTGGCATGGAGAGGGGAGGCCGGTATGCATGGGCGACTGCTGGTCTTCCATAAACAACCTTGCCTGGACTTGTGCCTGGGAGGGTAACTTTCTAGGTGCAATCCCATGGTCAGTCATGACTGAATGGAGTCTCAGCATATATATAAATATATATGTGAGGGTGTTTGATTGGGTAAGTAGTATGAGTGTGTTTAAATTGGTTTTTGTCATTTAAAGAAAGTTGGGTGTTTGTAAAATTATGTGTGTATGAATGTGTGTATACACACACACACACGCACACACATGTATGGATCAAAACAATTCGATTAAAATTCATTGGCACTCTTAGTTTCAAGCTTGATGCTAGTCTTTGGTAATTTTGAATTCAAAATGACCGAAGACTAGCATCATGCTTGAAACTTGAAGTACCAACGAATTTGAATCAAACTGTTTTGATCCATACATGTAACTCCCAATAAATTTGTTGAATGCTGTTCATTTATTTGTCCACTCACTTGTATATATATATATATATATATATATATATATATATATATATATATGCGAGTAAAAATAAATACAAAAAAAGGTGGATTTTTTTGTATGATTGTGTATAGAGGAATATATTATTTTGCTTAAAAGAGTTCCAACACTGTCTGTTTTTTATGTTTTATTTATATTCCTGCAGAACTAATGTGGGGTATAGAATATGGAATATACAATATATAATATAATATACAATATATAATATAAAATAAAATAAAAATGGATGGCACCATGAAATAAAGTATTGAATGTAGATGAAATATTGAGTGTTCAATATAAAGGATCAAATATATAAATATATAAATATAAATATATATATATAAAGGCGACTCGAGTTTCAGGGCTATTTCCCTTCGTCATGGCCGGTATGACAGTTTTTAACAGACTGTAATAAGTTGGCTGGTTTTCTGTCTTTTATACCAATTCCTTTGGATGGCAGCAGTAGGTGTCTGGCTATTTTTAGAATTGATGTTAAATCTATTTTTAGACATGATGATATTTTAATTTATTGTTTTGTGTGGGTTGTAGGGATAAGATTTTTAAACCCCAGTAGGTGTTTGGCTGTTCTTAGAAATGATGCCAAATCTATTTATAGAAATGATGATATCTGAGAGATTTTTTGTGTTTTGGTTACAGGGATAAGATTTTTAAACCCCAAGTAAGATGGATTTAATCATTGTTTGTTAAGAGTGGGTTTGAATTTCTTAATAAAGTCCTTTTCTTTGCATTTTCTTTCAATTTCATTCCGGTTGTAAAGTTTATGGAATGGAAATATATATATATATGTATATATCAGAGGCGTGCACTCTCAGGCATGCAAGGTATGCGCTGCATGTTCTGTTATCATCGGAAAATTAGATAAAATAGTTACTTTCTTGCAAATAAAAATCCGTCCAGTTGTTTTCGAAATATTCTGTCTCCCCTTCCCCTCTCTCAGTGACTAGTACTTTTGCTTTAAGAAGGCATGCATTGAGAATCCCGCATATAGACACTCCCTAACTCCCTATGTTAGTTTGTCCTTCCTTCCTTCCCCCCTCTCTCTCTCTCTCTCTCTCTCTCTCTCTTAGTGACCTGTCAAAAGATATGCTAAGACCGATAGCATATATATTTTGTACCTCTTCCTCTCTCTGTCAGTGATTCCACAAATTTATCATAGGAAGTAATGCTTTTGGATCTTTCTGGTTTGACGGCAACACTTGTTTTCTTAACGAAAAACTTTCAAACTTGGGATACTGGCAGAATGTGTCATATAAAACATCTTTTTCTCTTAGCCTTCTTAACAAAAATTACTTCTTAATAAGTTATTTCATGTTAAAGTTGTCGTATTTCTGTAATTTCAACCAATCACTGACATCTATTCAGCTGAATACAGTTAGTGTGGTTCGGTGTCAAGTGTGTTATTCCCTGTTTAATTATATCATTATTCCCTAGTAAGGGTTTAGGGTTTTAGGGTTAGGGTTCGGGTTTTAGAGTTTGGGTTAGGGTTGGGGTTAGGGTTAGGGTTATGGTTATGAGTTATAGGGTTAGGGTTAAGGTTATGGCAAAAATAATCATAACCCTAACCGTAATCCTAAAACTAACCCTAACTCTAAAACCCGAACCCTAACCCTAAAACCCTAAAGCTAAAACCAGTACAAACGCACGAACGATGTCATAAATAACAGTGACAAACGAAATATATACCGCTGATAGTTGTTGTTGACAACGGATAGTTTTTGACAAACAACGGCACTAATTTTATTCAAGGGAAAAGATCCCCTGACACCGTTGTTTACATTCCACGGCGTAATTGTTTTCACCTCAATAGACGTCAGTGATTGGTTGAAATTACCGAAATACGACAATTTTTTACATGAAATAATTTCGAATACAAATTTTTTTATCTGTTCTATAACAAAATATACAAGTATTCGAAGTTTGAAAGTGTTTCGGTACCAAAAACACTACATAAAAAAATGTTGGCCGTCAAACCATAAAGATCCATGCTTTCTGATAATAACATGACCCCACCTCTCTATCTCTTTGTTAGCTGGTTCTACTATTTGACCGGAACTAGAGCAGTTCTCAAGAACTGCTATAATTAGCCATAATTCTTGGAACAGCCTGGCGGTAAGTTTGAATTTTTTATCCAAAACATCTGTTTGCACTATTATATTTTTGGAGTGTTCTGAAAACAAAAATATTTAATTTGACTAACGTCACTTTTCCGTTTTTTTTTTTTTTGAAATTTACTTACAATATACGCAGATGCTTACACGTGTGTTATTTTTTCCAAATGAGTGAAATGTGTGTTATAAACGATATTTTGAGAAATAGTTTTTCGAAAAGAGACTTCGATGGAAAGCAATTAATTATAAACGGTGGGTGACCAAAGAACTCGTATATTTAATCAGTAAATATGACAAAAAAATGGAAAGTCATTTAGATACAGCTGGTCTGTCAAACCAGTCTGTCAATCACTGGTCTGTCAAACCAGTGATTTCTTATTTTTGTTAGAAGTATTCAGTGACATTTTTTTCTTTTACTGACGTCTTATTTAATATCCAGAGTAAAAGTCATGACATAGTGTATTGTAAAGAGCAAATAGATAAAACTAGAACTGT
>NC_142937.1:72045443-72152943 GCF_046866305.1 Octopus bimaculoides | reverse complement strand
CATTTTGATCACCATTTACAATTTCTTTCTGCCAGTCTACTGTAAATTAATGATTTCTAATATTGGCACCAGACAATGTTCTTCTGTTCTTGATGCTCTACCAACTTAACTTATTGTTCAGCCTTTAAACAGTTGCTTGACCTGCTAGAAATAGCAACAAAATCATCATCAAATGACACCCCACCATTAAAAGAAGAGAAAAACAAGCCAGATAATATAAACCCACATGTGTAATGTGTCAGTAAAAGATGGAATGGTCATAGATGGAACATTTTTCAGGCATAAGTCTATTTGTTCAAGACCGACCTGCAGCAACAACAACAATTGTAAAATAATGTGTATCTTTTAATCATTTTATATCTTTTAATCAGTTTATAACACTGGTCTACAAGGTTTTTGGTTTTTAGATAATAGACATCATTCCTATACAAAATCGCTCTCCTGAATACAAATATAACCTTCTTTTTGACCTATTAGATCTAGTTTTTAAGTTATTGAGCCTTATAATCACGTGGCGACTGCTATTTTTGTAACCTAAATTTGAAGGGTATTAACCGGAAAAAAATTGACAAACACTTGTTTATCCTAATCTTGCCTTTGCTATAAGACTGGTTCTACACAGTGAAGAGCTTCCTGTTCCTGTCTTCAATGTTTTGCTGCAGAAACTTTACCCTCAACCAAAGAAGATTCATCACCCGAAGATGACATTAGAGATCAAGACTTTGCAGTTGAGACTTTACCTCAACTGCTCTCTCAGATAGAGTTGAATGATCTAGTTCATGACTTGAACCTCCCCAAAAATTCTGCAGAACTGTTGGCTTCCTGACTGAAAGAGAAGAATCTTCTAGAGAATGGTGTCTGTATAACCTTTCAACAGAGTCAGCATGAAGAGTTCCTTTCTTTCTTCACAAAAGAGGAAGAGCTGGTTTACTGCAGAGATGTCAGTGGGCTTCTTAACAAACTTGGCATTGAGGAATACAAACCAGAGGAATGGTGTCTTTTTATAGACAGCACTAAGCATAGTTCAAAATGTTTATTGTTGCACACTCGGCCACTCAAAAACTCTGAAGGAAAAATATGAAGAAATTAAGTTGGCTTTATAGAAGATACTGTATCATAATAATAAATGGGTCATCTGTGTTGACTTAAAGATGGTGAATTTTCTCATGGGATGGCAATCTGGTTGTACAAATGCCCATGCTTTCTTTGCATGTGGGACAGTATAGACTGAGTAAACCATTATGTTAAGAAAGACTGGCTGCCTCAAATAAATATGGGTCCATGTAGAGCTGCCAATATATTGGAAGAACCTTTAGTTGAGCGAGATAAGATCATTTTCCCCCCTTTGCACATCAAACAAGGATTGATCAAGCAATTCATCAAAGCTCTTGACAAAAATGGGGAGTGCTTCAAGTATATCTGCAGTGTATTTCCAGACTTGACAATTGAAAAACTTAACGCAGGGATTTTTGATGGACCACAGATCCATAAGCTCTTGAAGGATACAAATTTCATGAAAACAATGCGTGAAAATGAAGCATCAGCTTGGCTAGCTTTTGCAGAAGTAGTGCAAAATTTCCTTGGCAAACACAAAAGTGAAAACTATAACCACCTTGTTACCAACTTGGTATCAACTTTTTGTGATACTGGCGTGAATATAAACATCAAAATGCATGATCTTTTTAGTCATCTTGATCGTTTTCCTGAAAATTTCGGAGATGTTAGCCATGAACAAAGCAAACAATTCCATCAGGACATCAAGGAGATGGAAACTCAGTACCAAGGACATTGGGACACTGTGATGATGGCAGACTGTTGTTGGTGTTTAAAACAAGATACTCCTGTTGCTCAACATTCATGCTGCACAAAGAAGCGTAAATTTATTCCTTGAATTTTCTGCCAAAAATCTTTGCCAATGTGCATTTTCAATTTTGAATTTTTATTTGTACTTTGTTTTGTTTTGTGTTGCGCTCTCTTTATTGATTCATATTATATGCCTCTCGGATGAATAAAATACTTACTCTATCAGGTCTAGTCAGAAAACGAGACATGATAGAGAAAAACTGAAGTTATTTTTGAATTTAGCAGGCAAATTCACTTATGAATTCATTGAAATATTCCAGGCATCAGACAAAAAAATTTTTTTGTTGCCCAGTCTAATCTGTCAGTCAGAAGCTTGTAATTTTGTTTAAACCAGAACAAAGCAAGCAATTTAAAAAAAAGTTTTTCAAATGAAATAAAAATGTTAAAAATACGAAAAGATAAAGAAAGGAGATTCAGGACCAAATGATGCAAAATGATTATTTTAAGAATCAGAATTAAAACCTAAAATTTTATCGCAAGTTTGTTGAATTCCAATGTGAATAAGGCAAATGAGCAAAGCATTGAAAATTGTTGTTGTGTAAAAATGTTTCTAAATTAGCAGTGATTATAAAGATATTCATTATTTGCTCATCTCTTTCAAAGAAGAATCATGTGTATCTGTGTGTGTTTGCACAGTTCTTTAAAAGGAGAATCATGTGTTTGTTTATTTCAAGAGCAATGTGAGCTGTATGGGGAAGGGGACAAAAGCAATCAAATTTTTTAAGAATTTAGATGCCAATCCCCTAAGGAGTTAATATGAAATAAAATCAGGACAGTTAATTAAAATAAAAAACAAAAAATTGACATATAAAAAATTTTGTAAATCACAATAGCAATTCTCCACAATTAGTTGATTTATTGTCTTAAAAAAAATAAAGCATGTTATTTTGTGTTGGTGTTTGTATTTTTAAGACAAGCATCTCAAAATACATTCTTCAATTTTCATACATGTGGTTTTTGGTTCAGTACTGAATGAAAAAGGCTAGTCAGTTGGTGGAATCATTAGAGGATTGGATAAATATGTCTTGTGGTTTTTGCATTCTGAGTTCAAATCTTGCCAAAGTCACCTTTGTCTTTCATTATCTTTAGTAAGTCAATGAAATAAAGTATCAGTCAAATAGTGTAGGAGAAGGTGTAGTTGTATATAAGAAAAGACATGGCTATGTGGTTAAGAAGTTTGCTTCCCAACCTCATGGTTCTGAGTTCAGTCTCACTGCATGGGCAAGAATCTTCTACTATAGCCTTGGGCTGACCAAACTCTTGTGAGTGGATTTGGTAGATGTAAACTGAAAGAAGCCCATCGTATATATATATATATATATATATTTATTTCATTTTTTCATTTCAAAGTTTCAGCTCAGAGCTGCGGCCATGCTGATGCACCACATATTTATATATGTGTGTGTGTGTGTGTGTGTGTGTGTGTGTGTGTGTTTATCCCCTCCAACACTACCTGACAACTGGTGTTGTGTATTTACATTTCTGTAAATTAGCAGTTTGGCAAAATGACTGACAGAATAAGTATCAGGCTTTAAAAAAATAAGTATTGAGGTGAATTCATTTGACTAAAACTTGCCCACAGTTTGCCCACAGTCTAATGACTGAAACAAGCAATTGATGAAAAATATATGTATGTATATAAGTGTTTATGTCTTTATTTTGACATTGCATGGTAGTTGTAAGCAAGTGTTACCATCATACAAACAGCCACTCATGCCCAGTCTTTATCATCATTATTATTTTTATGTTAGCAGAATCATCTGCATGCTGAACAAAATGTTTGGTGCCATTTTTTCTGGCTTTAATTCTGAATTCAAATTCTGCAGAGGTTGATTCTGCCTTTCATTCTTTTGATGTTGATAAGACAAAGTACCAGTTGAGTACAGTGCATCAGACGAAAATGCTTAGTGGCATTTCTTCCAACTCTATGTTCTGAGTTCAAATTCTACTAAGGTCAACCAACCTTGTTTTGGCCAAGGGAAAATATTACTTTACTTGGAAACAGGGGAAGGTTGATGACAGGAAGGGCATCTGGCTATAGAAAATCTACCTCCACAAATTTTGTCTGATCCATGTAAGCATGGAAAAGTGGCTGTTAACCCTTTAGTATTCTGGTTACTCTGTCAAATATAATGCTTATTTATTGATATTGCTTTGAATTAATCATGTATTATCTCATAATTTTGAGATTTTGTTAATGCAATTGCTTATTTTTACAATAACATTGAAGGGTAGGTGTAAAAAGCTGGATCTGGTCAGTTTGGACATAAAACAGGTAGAATATTTGGGCTGGATATGGCTGATTTAAATGCTAAAGGGTTAAAACAATGATGGTGTTGATGATTTCTCTCTCTCTCCCTCAGAATTAGGTATGTCATTCTTTGAGGGTATGGGAACATCATCATCATCATCATCATAATCTTTTAACGTCCGTTTTCCATGCTGGCATGGGTTGGACGGTTTGACTGGGGACTGGCAAGCCAGTAGGCTGCACCAGACTTCAATCTGATCTGGCAAGGTTTCTATAGCTGGATGCCCTTCCTAATGCCAAACACTCCGAGAGTGTAGTGGGTGTTTTTTACTTTCCACCAGTACAGGAGCCAGTCAGGTGGCACTGGCATCAACCAGGTTCGGATGGTGCTTTTTATGTGCCACTGGCACAGGGAGCCAGTCAAGCAGCACTGGCATCGACCTACACTTGAATGGTGCTTATTATGTGCCACCAGCGCAGGTGCCAGTCAGGCAGCACTGGCGTCGGCCACAACTACAATTTCCATTTTGATTTCAATCTTGATTTGATTTCAATTTCATTCAATTTATCATCATGGAATTCTATATTCACCAAAGCTCTGGTAAGTGTGTGCAACATGATGATGATGGATGAATACAAATGTATTACATGTTTTATTAAGAAACCTAAGGTAATACCTAACATATGTAAACAATTCCTCACAAGGAAATAATAACCGTTTCTAGCAAAAGTACAAAGCCTGAAATTGATGGAATGAAATAATTATATCATCCTCAGGATCTGACTGGTACTTTATTTTATTGATCCCCTACCCCAAAGATGAAAGGTAAAGATGACTTCAAGCTTTGCCACAAGGCCAGAAATTGGTAGTGGTGGTGGTGGTGGTGGGTTAGTTGATTACATCAGCTCTGCTGCTCAACTGGTAGTTACTTTATCTATACTGAAAGGATGAAAAGTAAAGTTAACCTTAGTGGAATTTAAACTCAGAATGTAAAAGAGCTGGAAGAAATACCAGTAAACATTTTTGTCTGATGTGCTGGACTCAACTGGTGCTTTGTTTTATCAATATTGAATGAATGAAAGGCAAAATTGATCTCTGCAGCATTTGAACTCAGAATGTAAAGCCAGAAAAAATGCTGTTGAGCATACTAATGATTCTGCTAGCCTGAAAATAATAATGGTCACAACCTTCAATTTAAACATATGAGAGTTTGAAGGAAAGGATTAAAAAACAAAAAAGAAAGCATTAAAAATAAAAGAAGCTGCATTTATTTGTGATGGATGCATAAATGTAATATGAATCTTGGTATGAATTTTGCTATGAAGTCACAATGGGAACAATGATGAATTTGATTTTGCTTGAGACTGGACAAATGTATCTGTTGATTGCAGGATATGATAATTTTATTGTTCTATTTCTTCAACTCAGATCGTTTATATGTATCATGCCACACTTTACACCATGCAGATCGATTTGGGTCATAACTTTCCCAACATGTTAAATTAAGCTGTAGGGATTTTAGTGATTGTTTCAACTGATCTTTATACCTAAGAATGGTTCTTCCTTTACCATGGAACCCCTCTACTTGTTGACCATACAAAATAATTTTTAGAATGTGACCACTTGCATTCAAACATGTCCTGCCCTTCTGTACTGAATTCTCAACACTATGCTTTTGATACTGGAGATATCACATTTTTCTTAAATTTTGACATTTGATATCTTATCTTGCCATTTTACGTTTCAGATATTGTGCAGACAGTATATGTGAAAGGTTTTGAGTTTCTTTATATGTCTGTAGTTGGGAGTCCATGCTTCTGCCCAGTACAAAAGTGTGCTCAAGATTTATATGCATTTATTTTAGTTTTCAGACTGACATCATGTTCATCCCTTAAATGATGGGACAGTTTTCCAAAAGCACTTGTAGCCTTAGATATTCTAACATTGATTTCACCATCAAGAGTATTCTTGAAGTTTACTGTACTGCCAAGATATATTTAAATGCCCTGATCTATTTGACTGGCTTATTGTCAATCATTGCATTTGAATCTTGAGTATGTTCTGTCCCAGGCTTTGGTTGGAGTAAAACTTCAGTCTTCTTAATGCTAATAATCAACCTAAATACACGAGCTGCTACAGCAAACCTGTCAACTATTTCTTGAATTCCTTCAAATATATGAGAAATCAAAGCACAATCAGCAACAAACAGAAAATCATGTACAATCTCTTCTTTGGTCTTTTTCTTCGATCTGAAGTGTTGTCCATTTAGTTTTAGTAAACTTCTTTCTGTGCAAAACTGAAATTTTACACCTTCATGGTAATCTTTAAAAGCATGTTGGAGGATTTTTGAAAAGAATATGACAAAAAGTACAGGAGTAGAACACAGCTTTGTCTTAGTTCCTGTGGAAACAGACAATGCCTCTAAACATTGACCATTAAATATCACTGATACCATCATTTCTTCATGCAAAGATAGTATTACTCTTGCCGTTTTACTGGGAAGATCAACTTTTGGCAAAATTTTCCCAAATGCCTCATGATTCACTATATCTAAAGCCTTGGTCTAGTCAACAAAGACTATTTACAAGTCAGTATTTTGTTTATATGTATTTTTTAAAACTTGCCTAAGGGCAAAAATTATGTCAATTGTGCCTCTCCCAGCCAGAAAGCCACAATGAATTTCAGAATATATGATGTTTACTACCTGCTTATTGATGTAGTTAAGAATCACCCTCACAAGAATTTTTTCAGTTATGCACAACTAATTTATTCCCTTGTAATTATCACATACATTATTTTTCCTTTGTTTTTGTGCAAGTGCATTATAGATGCATCTTTGAACTGTTGGACAACGCATTCATTTTCCTGGATCAAACAGATCAATTTGTGAAGCTTTCTTACAAGCTGTTTACACCATGCTTGTATACTTCTATGTGAATACTGTCTTGTCTAAGAGCTTCATCACTGGAAAGTTTTTAATAATGGTATTTATTTGTTTCTGATAGTTTCTAGATGCTCTAAAAAATATTTTGTCTATGTCAAACCAATGAGGGAGCCTCTATGTAGTTACTCACTTTCCTAGAATAAGTAAACATATCTCCCTCAAATTACATCTTAACAACATAAAAGGACACATTGTTTAAACTAGTCCTAGAAAAGATAAAAAGACAGATGGTCGTGATTATAGTGCCATTTATCACAAACCTGTTTGGATTACTATGTGTGTTGCATGGTTGAGAAAGATACCAGCCACTCTGCCTGCTACACCAAGGCTAAGCTGGTGGCCAAGATCAAGGGACTGTTCAAAGATCTTTCCAGGGATGCAATGAGAATGCATGCGTCAGGTTCCAGAGCCATTTTAAGGCTGTAGTGGAAGCTGAAGGCATCTAATTTAAGTAAGTAAAATGTTATCTTCAGCCATTATCTAGTTGATACTTAAAATTCTTTTTTAAATATCATTTTTGAGTGTGATATTGTGTTTTGTTTTCCTTTTATATAAACTATCAAATTTAGCTCAAACACTCTGTAATATCTAATTAGTGTAGATAATCTTATTGCAGGGTTCTATTTACTCAACTTGATATTGGATTTTACTGAGGGTAAGTACAGTAACTATAACCAATTTATGATATTAATTCTGTCACTAAATAATGGTTTTCAATAAATAATGATTTCTAATAAATAATGGTTTCTAATTCTGTCACTAAATAATGGTTTCTAATAATTAATTAATAAGATAAATTAATTAATTCATTCATTTATTTCTTCATGAGGTGGTAAAGTGGTAGAGTTAGAAAGAATGCCTTGTATTATTTGTTCTGAACCTCTGTGCTCTGAGATCAAATCCTGCTGAGGTCTACTTTCAAAGTGAATGTAAATATTCCAACCCAGGGCCATAGCAGAATTGTTAAAGAGTCAACCATAATATTTGATCTTATATGTTCTGGTTCCTTGTGTTCTGACAGCAACACTTGTTGTAGTCTGGTGCCAAGCACTGCATCAGCCCAAGTCAGCAGCCTTTCACTTGTGGAGAGGATTTTTTTAATTGTGAGTGAGTGTTTGTCCTCCACAAAAAAATTTTGTCCATGTATTTGCATATATGAAGTGGATCAAAAAGTCACACACAAAATAATAAGTCCAATACATTCTAGAATTGTTAAAGACATGCTTCAATTTTTATAAAACTAAATTGAATAATGATGAATACACACATACATCTCCATGATGGACAAAATGAATAATAATTATAATAATCTACTAGAATAATACACTTGTATTTTTCACTGTCAGAACATATGAATGAGAAAGGGTGATAGATGAATAAGGAAGGAAAGATTGATGACAAACTGGTAGTGGGATGATGGAAATTCTACAGTGAAAAAAAATCAAACAGCGTTGGAAGTGGGATGGTGAACATTCAACGCTGAAAAGAAAAATCAAACAGCATTTCAACTCTGTGTATTTGGTATTTACTTGCCAGCTCCTGTATTTAGTCATGGCCAAGAAGGAAAGAAAACTTAAAACTTCTCTTGAAGGAAACCAGCAGTTGAGGGATGTTAGCAGTGGATACATTTTTCACAAAAAATTTGGTAATAAAAGAATTATTAAACTAAAAACTTGGTTTTGTACCTTATTTATATATATATAAAAACTACAATTAGCCATCGTTTTTGACAGCATGAGGCCAGCTAGTATAATATAAATAAAATGGCAAATGTATTGGTGCGTGACTTTTGGTCCGCTCTGTTATGTGCAGACTTATGTGTTTCTTTATTTGTGAACAATATTGTCATTGAGTCCAATCATGGAGGCACAGTATTTCTGATGGTGAGAGTGACAAAGTAATGTTTCTAACTTGGTGTGCTGGTCTTTCTTCAAATAACTCTCCTTTTCTGCTGATATTTCCACTGGTTCCCTAGAAGTAGTCAATAGCTTTTGTTACTTTGGTGACAATGGACACACAAAGGAATGTTGTGTGATCACAAGCAAACTAACTGGAAAGTTCAAATATGTTTGGGGCATATTTGAATTGGTAAGAAAGTCATTCACTGTGTTTTGCCATGGATAAAATTTCTCACCGTAAACAAATGGTGTAGTGACATACAGCTACAGCATGAAATTTTCTCAAAACACAGTGAACGGCTTTCTTACAGATTTATGCACATTACCAATTAGTGCTGTCACCCTGGTAGAGATCATATGTAGAAAGCGCACCAAGGAAATAAGCACAAAACCCTGTGATTGAAATGTGAAGTGGGACAAAATGTGTTGGCAATTAAAAAAAAAAAAAATTCCTTGAAAAAATAATAATTGACATTTTCAAAAAAAAAAAAAAAGAAAAGAAAAGAAATAGTTAATTTATAAATTATTAAATTTTTGTAGTTAGCAGTGAGAGCACTTTATGAAATGAAGTCTTTCAACTACTGAGAATAGTTGCTATAAGAACCTAGGTAATGTAAGGTAATTACATTACCT
The DNA here is from genome assembly GCF_046866305.1 of Octopus bimaculoides. Classification (NCBI taxonomy): domain Eukaryota; kingdom Metazoa; phylum Mollusca; class Cephalopoda; order Octopoda; family Octopodidae; genus Octopus; species Octopus bimaculoides. The sequence continues at coordinate 72,143,353 of NC_142937.1, read as the reverse complement.
AGGTAACATAATCAGCAGTGAAGGTGAGTATAAGAATGACATTACAATATGGAAGACATTTCTAAGCGTTGCTGTATTGTAGCAGACATTAATATTGGCATTATCAATTTATAAGTCACTATTTTATAAGAGAACAAAGTTATTTACACAATTATAAATGACTTTTGAATTAGGTACAAAGCCAACAGCTTTGAAGGGAGTCAGTCAGTTGATACCATTGACCCCAGTACTTGACTGGTACTTTATTTTATTAATCCTAAAAGGATGAAAGACAAAATTGACCTTGGTGAGATTTGAACACAATGTAAAGAGCTGGAAAAAAATACCACTAGACATTTCATCTGACACTCAGAAAAATATCATACCACATCTTAAAAAAAATATATAAGAAAGCCAATATTATAGGCATCATTTTGAGCGTGGCCGTTGCCAGTTCTGCCTGACTGGCCTTCGTAGGATTTTTGAGCAAGATCGTTGCCAGTGCCTCTAGACTGGCTCTTGTGCAGGTGGCACATAAAATACACCATCTTGAGCGTGGCCGTTGCCAGTACCGCCTGACTGGCCTTCGTGCGGGTGACACGTAAAAGCACCCACTACACTCTCTGAGTGGTTGGCGTTAGGAAGGGCATCCAGCCGTAGAAACTCTGCCAAATCAGATTGGAGCCTGGTGTAGTCCTCAGTCAAATCGTCCAACCCATGCTAACATGGAAAGCGGACGTTAAACGACAATGATGATGATGATCATCATTAACCGTGAGGATTTGTATAAAATTCATTGTGTCATGACAGTCAGAAATTCTTCTCATTCACATTGTTCAGACAGATTCTTCAGGCTTGATCATTGCACCTTTAAAATTGGTCATCACAATGATGGAATCTGGACTGAATCCCAGATAATCATAGTAATTCAATATTTTCTTGAAGAATCCTTCCCTCTAATTTTGCAGAGAGAGAATAGCAGATACACATGTTGCTAAAGATAACACAAAGAAAACTTGGATGATGTGTAATTGCTGGAACATTCTCATAGATGTTGCAAAAGGGCCATTCCTAAACCAGATGATACTGTGAGATAATTATTCATGTACCTGGTTAGTTGTAAATATTCTAATTCTCTCTGATACCTCAAGTCTATAGTTATAAATAAGGAAATCCTGGTATTCTGGAATTCACATAGTTTTCCATCCATCACTAATATACTGTAATTCTAATCAGGGAGTTGGATCTTTCGGCAATGATCCTTTCTGTAGATTTCAAACATTATTTTTCAAAGAGCCAATTGAACCAAGGGCATAGCAAACTTCAAGCGTTTGTTAGCATATGATAACAATATGTACAGATGTGACTGTTAGTCAAAACTGCAATCTTTATGATATTTCTTACATTGCCTGTTAAGATCTGAACTAAGATTATCTTCAGTCATAGAAGGTTGGTGTTTTACATCCAAATCTATAGGAACTCAACCTTTACAAGAAATTACATTCCTTTGAGTATTGATAGATTGCTTGAACTCTTCTTAGTATGTTTCTTTTTGTATGGCTTATGTCCTCCTTTACTGGTCTTAATGATCTCCATGACAGTTGAAGAATTTATGAGTTGCTCAGAGAGTATAAAAAATTTTAAGGCATGCACACAGACATAGACACTGACACACAGACACAGACACAGGCATACAGACACACACACAATTGAGTGGTTAAGAAGTTTGCTTCCCGGCCAGGTGGTTTTGGATTTAGCCCAACAGCATGGCACTGGGCAAATGTCTTCTACTGTAATTCTGGACAGACAAAAGCCTTGTGAATGGATTTGGTAGATGGAGAATGAAAAAAGTCCATTGTATAATGATTTTTCTTGTCACCATGAAAGCAAAATAGAGCTTATGTCGACATGATTGGTAGCTCTATGCTTTTGAAGACCTGTGGAATATAAAATTTCTTTCTTGAAAAACAGGTGAGGGTTTGTGACAGGAAGAGCTTCTTGCTGTAAAATCCTGTTTCATATAAGTTTCTGTCAAGTCCATGGGAGCATGGAAAAACAGACATTAAAATGCCACAATGCTCATTTCTTGTTATCAATTACTGTATTTGTTAGTGTTTAAGATGCACTACTATTTTACAAATACATTTTGTTGAAAAAAACACATTTAGTATTTTTCATCATGCACTTATAGAAAGATAAACTTTATGAGGTTTTGTAGGGAAAAATATGTATGAATATATGCATGCAACTACTGTGGCAGTATACTGGAATAATGTATGAGGCTATAAATTTATAAATAGACTATGTTATGGAAGTCCTGTATTTTATCTTTATCTTCTTTCAGATCTACTGTCCAGTTGTTTATATTTTAGGTAAGAGAATTGCCATACAAGATGTAAAACTCGTATTTCTGGTTGTGATATTTTATGCAATCACAAGTCATCAGGGTGGTGCACATTGTTGTCAACATTCACACATCTTAGGTAATTAATAGGCAGGTGAAAGTTGAACATTCTTTTCATCTTCCTCGGAAAACTTTTCATTTAGATAATTAAAAACTATTTCTTAATGGTAATGAAGTCATTAAATGATGTAAGAGACATATTAAGTATTGGTTATTTCTGCTGCAGGAGATATAATGAGATGATGTAACCTCCGTGTACAACTGTTGACATACTTGTAAGCAATTTTTCCCAAGTTTATGCCAATAGACTGTGGAATTTGATTTATTTTCAATATTTTATTATTAACCTATAAAGTGCTGGGATTTGCACTTACATAGCATGGACTGCTGAGCATATTTTATGAAAATGAGTGTACCATGCATACATAAAAAACAAAAAAATAGTTAAAACCTCTTCTTAGTAATAGCTCGTCAAGTATGAAATTTGTAGAAAAGAAAAAAGTTTGCTTATGTTTTATAAATACAAGGAATAGTTTTATTCATCAAATTATGCACCCATAATCTCAATACACTTTTGCCATTTCAGCAGTAGCTTGTCCAGCCCAGAACTGTAAAAGCCTGGCAATCTAGAGTCAAAATCTTGGAAGGCCTATTTTACAGCATTGTTGGAATTAAATTGTTTTTCCTATCAAAAAAGTTATCCAAATTCTGGAAGAAGTGGTAGTCAGTTGCTCCTCAATTACATGGTTTCAGGTTCAGTCTGCATGGCACCCAGGGCAAGTGTCTTCTCCTATAGCCTCAGGCTGACCAAAGCTTTGTAAGTGGATTTGGTAGACAGAAACTGAAAGAAGCCCACCCCTAACCCTAACCCATTGTATATATGTGCTTGCTGTGTGTGTATGTTTGTGTTTGTGTTTGTCCCCCACTATCACTTGACAGCTTGTGTTGGTGTGTTTACATCCCTGTAACTTAGCAGTTCAGCAAGAGAGACCGATAGGATAAGAACCAGGCTTAACAAAAATAAGTACTGGGGTCAATTCATTCGATTAAAATAAATTCTTCAAGGTAGTTCTCCTGCATGGCTGCAGTCTAATGACTGGAGCAAGTAAAAGATAAAAGATAAAAGAAGATATTTCCACTAATGAATAAATATTACTTCCATTCTCTCCCCTGAAGAAACAATTCCCAGTAATCCCACCACATGTTTATAAAACGCTGGATGGATTTCAAATGCTACAAAACAGAAACTGATGGCAGAGTGTGATTGCAAGATGAGATAATATGACACTCATTCTAAATCATCCCAACGGATAACACAACAAGAAAATACAGTCTGAAATTTTTTATTTGCACTCAAGAAGAACATACAAGGGCTTGTGCAAGTGTCCATAGTGACAAAATTAAATGTAACTATACAAAGAACTATTACACAAGGCAAATCTACACTGGGGCTATTTAAAAACAAACAAACAAAAAATGAAACAAGATATTTCTAAAACATGCAAAATGTTTTTTTCCCTTTGTCTCTATCTCTCTTCCCTTCTTTTCTCCTCTGTTAGAAGAAGAAGTAAAATGAAATGGATCATTTTTAATTTTTAAATGAATTTAGATTAGCTAATTTAAAAATCTTGAGTTATGTTATACTGAAGAGTCTAGAAAGAGGATGAAATAGTGCTATCCATGACTATCAAAGACTTTATTTCACGAATAAATAAAAGAATTATATGGAAATATATGTATGCTTTTTTCATTTTTTGACTATGATTTCTTAACATAAGAAAAATAAACTTCTCTCTCCTTAAGTATCAATTCTCTGTAATTCCACCATATATAACTTCCATTATTTTACATAGAATATATTCTACTGAAAAGCTTTAACTAAGGGGTCTCTGAATTGTTTCAATGATAGAGGGTTTGTCCTTTGTAGTTTTCCCCCAACAACTATAATCTGCTAAATCAAACTATAATTGGTACAACATATCACATTGCTATTAATCCCAGTTTCCTTTTTTTGATAAGTTGACAGCGATATGTAAGTAATCAAACATTTGTTATAGACAGATATTCAACAACAGTCAAATGAGATTAGCTAAGTGACCAAGTAGGGAAGTGGTCTAAATGGTTATTGTTATTGTTTAGTTCCAAGGCAATCCTAATTTTGCAGATCTATGATTAACGGTATTCCAGTTGTAGCCATCCAAACGTTTTTTCCAGATAGAGTATATCTAGGGTACCATTATTCAATGTTTTACTCTTTTCTTAAAAATGTAGGGTGTAATATAAGAGAGGATATGGCTGCTGTTTCTTGCAGGTCAAGCAGCCATGTAAAAACTTTCAGTGGTTCATGCCAAAGTGTCATATTTTAAAGCCAACATGAAAATATTGGCACCAGTCAAACTGACTAAATTTATCCAAACACTTTAGTTTCTATTTAACTATTATTTAAAAGTTGTCAGTTGACATTTCTATTAAGTTGACATTTAAGACTACATCTATCTTGATAACAGATCTATAAATTGTGTCTATGTCATTAATATCAGAAAGCCATTTCGATCCAAATTTTATGATTGTGTCTACTTAGTCAAAATCATGTCTGTCTAGTTACTGCCATCTTCTGGTTGTAATTCTTCATGGCTCATTTGGTAGAGCATCAGAATTTTACAGAGTATTGTGTGAGGGCTGCAGCTCAAGTTCTTCAGTGGATGCAGTAATATTTTTCATAGTGAATCTGTAAATAGTTAATTAGAACCTATAATTGATGATGCTATTATTCACAATTACATATCAATCTAAAATAAAATATGCCAATGTTTAAAGGTTGAATTGCTCGAGGTGTTACCTCACTTTCTAACCAGCTTTGACTTATAAAACAGATGGATATACCTTCCTACATGATTTAATCAACATTTCTAATGTTTGTGTTTGCCGTAGTAACCTTTAAGAGTTGTTACTATCTAACATTACTATTATTTAATGTGTACCTGTGTGGGCTTCCACCCTTGCAACCGGAACTGAATGGTACAGCTGGAAGTAGTCTAGGTAGCCTCACGACTGCAAAAATAGTTTCTGATTTTGCATAAGGTTAATACTTTTGAGAGAAGGGAGCTACTCATTACCATGGGTTCAGCACTTAACTGGTACTTTATTTTATCAATATTGGAAGGATAAGCAGCAAAGTTAACTTTGGTGGTGTTATAATCCTTTTAATGTTGGATTATTATAATACCCACTTCGGTATACAGTATACTTAGTAAAACTAGTAAAGACATGACTATATCTGACTCCCTACTATGTACTCTTGTACTTCACATACTTCTCTTTATAGTGATTGGGTTATTCCATTTTCATGTGGGATGGGTGTACCATTATTGCTAGTTTGAAAAGCTCTGTTCTATATAAAATAACAATTATATATTTGTACATTAGGGGCAAATAAATAACTAAAAACTCATCTGAAATTAATTGGAAGAGTCATTGTTCAGTCATGTTTCTCAGAAATTTTTTGCAAATTGTGATATTATGAATTAGATTTCTTTTTATAGTCTCACAAAGAACAATCTCAGATTGACAACTCCCTAGTTTGGATGTGTAGCGAGAATATTGGTAAAGACTCAAACATCAACTCACTGCCTAGGACCTGAACCTGAAAACACTGTCAGATGTGAAACTAACTGCAAACACCAAAACACTCTTTTCTACTCGAGGCACAAGGCCTGAAATTTTTTGGGGAGGAGGGCCAGTCGATTAGATTGACCCTAGTATGCAACTGGTACTTAATTTATCAACTCCTAAAGGATGAAAGGCAAAGTCGACCTCGGTGGAATTTGAGCTCAGAACACAAAGACAGATGAAATACTGTTAAGCATTTCACCCGGTGTGCTAATGTTTCTGCCAGCTCGCTGCCTTCAAACACCAAAACATTGAAAAATAGATGATGCAAACATTTTTAGATTTTAGGGATTTTGATAAATTTCTTCCAACCGCTTCAAGTTTTTAAATTTTCATCTGATTATTTAAGACAAAGTGTAGTTCTGATGTAGTTCTGCATGCTGATGATAGGAATTGCACTCATTTTGTTTTTCATGAATAATAAAAAAGTTACAAGTATTTAAGATTATGTATTTTTAGCCTTGAATGGGTGGTCTAAAGTCTCGCTTGGTTTTATACTACTGATAATAGTTGTACCATTATACAATATATGTTGCATGTTTACTTGTGAAAATAATATAAGAAACAAACTTTAAAAATAACAGCGAGACTTTATTCCTCTGCCAAGCAGTACAGCAAATCAAGAGAGAAACATCATGAATTCTGGTGGTTGTAGTTCATCCATCATTTGGACAATTCAGCTCAGGTTGTCATTAGTTACATGTGCCCCGTTATATTAATTTTGCTCTGGTGAATAACGACAGGAAAACAACATGACTTGCCTTCATGAAAATCGCTCACCCGAACTTTTTAAAGTTTGTTTCTTGTATTATTTCCATGAGTGAATATGCAACATATATTGTATAATGGTATGCAAGATTCTGTAATAAACCAAGAGAGACTTTAGACCACCCTCTTAAAAGCATCTTACTGAGGTCAGGTGGGGCACAATGAGTAAGATTTACTACATTTTTGACTTTGAGGAGAAATACATTTTTTACAAATGTTCACAACCATACAAGAACTATATCAGTGAAGCAAATGATCTTCTCCGAATGTATTAGAAACAATGTAACATATTCAGAACATTATTTCAGAAAATTATCTCTGTTCTCTTTGAGAATATAAAAGACAAATTTAGCTGGGGAAAAATGAGTAAGCCAAGATAAGGTAAATTTGCTGCTTCATTTCTCCAGAATTACATTTTGGAAAATACTCGTACACATCAATATTCATCCTTAGATTTCAAAAAGATCAGAAATGCAGCAAAATTTTAAAATATCTAGGTGAAATAAAAGCAGATCATGGAAAAATGGCACACGATATGAAATTCACCAAACTCGGCTACATCTAAAATGTCAGCATATAGCTTCTTCATGATTTGCTGGAGTGGCTCTCTCTTCCTGATATATTTATGCACCATGCAGTCAAAATGAAGAAAGTGAAATTAGCTGTTACTTGTTTTGCCCCAGTTTAGACATCATGTTTTGAAAATTGAAAATTTTCAAAGTAGACATTAGTGCAGGGAAAAAATTGACTTAGAATCCAATAGAGAAAAGAATATTGATTATTAAACACCAAAAATTATCCAGATATTTTATTAGCAATCTCAATTGCAATCAAGTTGAAGTGAAGGGAAAATTTTCTGAAAAAGAAGTATCTGTCACCTGACTGTTTCAAACTCTCTCAACTTCAACAACAACAACTATGCTGACCAATTTTTACTCCCAAAGATGATGCAACAGTGATGATGCAATAGTTGCAATGTAATGGCTTCAAATAGGTAGGGAGAAAATATCAGGAAATTGGAAATTACTCATTTTACTCCAGTTACTAACTTTGCTCAACACACCATTTCCACAAGTTCACCAGTACTTCGTTGAGCAGTTCCCAAATACATTCATTATTCCTAACCTTTCAGACAGGGATGTGTTTAACAACTAGCCAAACTTGATACAGTTAAAAGTCTTGCTCGTTGCTGCTTTTCCTCACAATTGCTGTTCTCTTCCATTTATAAAACATTGAGTGATCAATAACTATGATATTGATCCTCATTACATTTGTTTTACCTACTTAATGTATAAAACAACAATGTACCCTGACCTCCCCCACCACACTTATAAAAGAAATTCAACTGAAGGATTCATTGGACTGGGTATCTTTTGTGCTATTGCAGTGACTATTCAGTTATGCTAACACGTAATTCCATTTTCCACCATCTAAAGTGTTTACCGAAACTATTCCTTGATGCTATACGGTAACAATTATACTCTGCTCTTCGTAAATGGAATAGAGTCAAAATGAAAATATATGCATATAAATAATATAAAATAACCAAAAAATATAAAAAAGGAAAGATTAATAGAAATAAAAATATATTGTTGCTGTTATTATTGTTGTGTACTTGTAAAGGTCAGCTGTTGTACCACATGGCAGAGCTGTTAATGACATTTTGATAAGACAATGATGCGAAAAGGTGGTCGTCAGTCATTTGTGAACAGTAGATATCAAATTAACAAAAACAAAAGGAAACATGGGAGATAAAGATACTAAAGTTGTTGATATATAAACCAGAAAGCTACAAAATAATGCCTTATCTATCTATAAGTATTGATAGTACAATGGTTGGCAGTAAATGAAAACGGGGGGGGGGGAAACCGTGTAGAGTTCTATGCAAAGTTATCTTCATTTTCGAGAAATTTTCATCAAAGATGAAATCAAATCAGTCTGAGGATAAAAAAAGGTATTAGTTACAGAAGAAATAAATTAAGTCTTTCTGTCTTTAGTGACATGTTATATAGACTGATGTCATCAGAAAACCTTATCACTGGCAGACAGTGATACAGAGTACTGATGTTGTATTTGATACTGTGTCATTCTAAATACCCAGCGGAATGTTAGATTAAAAAGAAATTAATACACTGGGGTTGATGCAATCAACTAGTCCCCTCCCCTCAAAATTTCAGGCTTTGTGCCTTTAGTAGAGGGTTATTGTTGTTATTATCAGTATTAAGGCAGCAGGCTGGCAGAATCATTAGAAGTAAACTGACATATCAAATTTTGAACCCCCCTTGAAGGTACACGAGATACCGAAATATCGTTCAGCAAATTTAATTATGGAACTCTTCTTCTTATTTACATATTCCCTCCAGAGGAGTCATAGCAGTCCTATATTATCTATATTATTATTATTATTATTATTATTATTATTACTATTATCGTTATTATTATTATTATTATTATTATTATTAAGGCAGCAAGCTGGCAGAATCGTTAGCATGCTGCTGTGTTTATGTCCCTGTAACTTCGCTGTTTGGCAAAACACTCTGACAGAATAAGTACTAAGCTTACAAAGAATAAATCTTGGGGTTGATTTCTTTCAGTATGTCCGCAGTCACATGACTGAAACAAGTAAACAATAAAAAACTATACCAATTGAATCCCGAGCAATGCCGGGTATCTCTGCTAGTATCATCATTATCATCGTTTTTAACGTCTGCTTTCCATGCTAGCATGGATTGGATGATTTGACTGAGGACTGGTGAACCAGATGGCTACACCAGGCTCCAATCTGATTTGGCAGAGTTTCTACAGCTGGATGTCCTTCCTAATGCCAACCATTCCGAGAGTGTAGTGGGTGCTTTTACGTGCCACTGGCACGAAGGCCAGTCAGGCGGTACTGGCAATGGCCATGCTCAAAATGGTGTATTTTATGTGCCACCTGTACAGGAGCCAGTCCAGCGGCACTGGCAACGATCTTGCTCGAATATCTTTACAGGTGCCACTGGCACAAGTGCCAGGAAGGTGACGCTGGGCACAGGTGCCATCACGATTTCGCTTTCGCTTGCCCCAACAGGTCTTCGCAAACCGAGTTTAGTGTCCAATGAAGGAGACAATGTTGGCACGGGTGCCAGTCATCGAATTTAGTTCGATTTCGATTTCACTTGCCTCAACAGGTCTTCGCAAGCAGAGTTTAGTGTCCAATGAAGGAAGGTACGCATAAGTGGGCTGGCAACACCCCTGGCAGAGGCCTTGGATTTAGGTCTCACTTGGCTTGCCGGTTCTTCTCACGCACAGCATATTTCCAAAGGTCAAAGGTCAAAGGTCACAAGTCATTGCCTCAGTGAGTCCCAATGTTCAAAGGTCGTGCCTCAAGACCTCATCCCAGGTCTTCCTGGGCCTACCTCTTCTACAGGTTCCCTCAACTGCTAGGGTGTGGCACTTTTTCACACAGCTATCCTCATCCATTCTCGCCACATGACCATACCAGTGCAATCGTCTCTCTTTCACACCACAACTGATGCTTCTTAGGTTCAACTTTTCTTTCAAGGTACTTACACTCTGTCTAGTATATATATATATATATATATATATATATATATATATATATATATATGCATATACAACAATAAGTGAAAGTAAGGCTCACACCATCAAGAGTGGCTGTAAGAGAGATCCAAACCAACCTGGTATGGAGATAATAATGGAGATAGGCTTGATATGAATATATTTACATGGACCACTAAAAGTATAGAATGAAATATGAAAAATTATGTAATTTCTTAGCTCAACAGCTGTTTTAGGAAGTCCAGAGTTTCATAATAATCATAGATTGCATCCTAGTAAAAGGGTATGTCACAAGTGGTAAGGATACTGTTAAGCAGACCATAAATCAGTTAGGAATGTCAACTGGCCAGACAAAAAAGCAGGAAGAGATAAGTTTTGAGGTAAAGGAGTAGGGGTAGGGGTATCAGAAGAGAAAAGTATGTTGAGAGAAAGAGAGTATGATACAAGGAGAGGTGAAATTGGTACTTACTTGAATAAAAAGTGAAGAGATTCAGTCACAACTAGCAGACATTATAAAGACTTTACATAATGAACAAATGTGGAATAAAACTCATGTTTACATGAGAATATTACATCAGAGTCCCTACTGACTAATGAAGTATTATAATGGTATAGAACTATGAGTGATTCCCTGCAACATAAATTACAAGTGCAATAGTTAGCATTGTATGGGATACCCTCATGAACCAGGACAAGGTATTGAGAATGTCCTGGGATTTGAAGTGGTGCATGTATGTAGCTAAGGAAGTTTAAAGGTTCCATTTGAAAAAGAGCTCAGGTGAGCCTGGTAGCGATGCTTGAAATCAAAAGTGCCACTAATGTAGATCTTAGCATGATGGGAATGTGGGGTTATGGCTTGACATTTATGTACCAAATTATAGCATAAGCAAAATCCACCTAAGAGGCATTGTCAGACTGCTTTTGATTATGTGCTTGTTCAGTCAGGTCTAACTTGATGGTTAAGCAATAACAAGGACAAGAGCATCTCCATCAAATCAACTATGGTTTTGTTATACACAAATCTGACTAAAATAAAAAAAAGATGGTTAATGAGTGATATGGTTTTTATATTTCACTCAATAGCATATTATTGACTTTTATTAACATCCAGAATAGTTGAATTGAAATTGTCATTTGTACAAAACTATTTTGACATCTTTAATCTGAATTGATGTGGCTATTATTATTTATTTATTTATTTATTTATTTATTTATTTATTTATTTATTCATTTTCCAATCTATCTTTTGTGAGTTCATCTTTCAACAATGATGTGTTAGCTAATATTAATGAAAATGTCCTGACATTTAAAACAGAAAATCTATAGACTTTTATATACATATATCATCATCATCATCATTGTCGTTATTGTTGTCATTGTTGTCATTATCATAATTGTCATCATCATCATCATCTTCATGAATATTATCATCATCATCATCAATTTTGTTGTCGTCATTATCAGCGGTCGTCGTCGTCATCATCATCATCATCATTTCCTTCTTTGTGTTCACCTTTCTATATCTGGTTAAATGTGACAGGTCTTCTCCAGTCCTGCATTTTGTCGCTTTTTTACTTTTGGCACTATTGTGAGTTACACCATCCCAAGATCACAATTCACCACTTCTGTCTATGATTTTCTTCTACTTCTTTGAAAGCCTCTGTCATCTTAGAAAAGTGACAAAGAATGGGTTGTGTGGAGTGAGTGTACCTCACAGAGTGAGTCACTTTATTTACATATGTTCACTGGAGTTGAAGAATATGTAACATTAAGGAAGTGGCTTTCCAATTTGGTGACCATACAGGGTAGCCAAAACCCTTGTCACATCCACACATTTAGATCTGGCACCTGCTTTCTTCAGCCATCATCATCTGTATGTATTTCATGTCTGCACTTGTGCTGATGTCTCATGCAAATTGCATCTGATTGCTCTTATACTCAGTTAAATTCTCAATGCATTTGTACCACACCAATCATCATCATCATCATCATTTAATGCCCATGTTCGATGCTGGCAAGGGTTGGATGGTTTGGCAGGATGTGATGGGTTCCAGGACAGCATGGTTTTTACAGCTGGATACCCTTTCTAAAGCCAACCATTTCACAGCACATACTCAGTGCTTTCTTCCGGCTACCAACAGAAGTAAGGTCATCATTCAGCTTGCATTCTAATCTTACATCCCATTACCAACAGAGGTAAAAGCTTCCTGAGCTTTTTTCCAATCTGCTCATATTCTGGTTACTATACTTTCAGAATACCATCCTTCACTTAACAACTTGTATGGCATCTTCATTCACCATCAGCCTACCTGTTATTCCACAACACTTCTTGTGCACTCATACTTTACAGTAACTACACAATATATAGTTCTTACCTATTCCTTTTCTGCATATCAAGCATGGCAATTTCTTTGATAGAAGCAGAGTCCTATCTCCTTTCTTATTTAAAAAATCATACTCTTTGGCAAGTTTACTCTGATGATTCTTGAGTCTAAATTTTGTTTTCACATCTAGAATTTCTTCTCTACATTTTCTTCAGATACTGCTACATAAAGTTGGTCCCAATGACAGTTCATTTTGAACTTCTCTGTTATACCTTAGAGGACTATAATACATAGGCAGATGCTGAGAATTGAGTCCTGTGATGAACTCCTTCCTTCACACTAAATTACTCACTGAATTCATTGCCAACTCTCACTTTGCTGACTACATTCCTGCACATGGCTTTCACTGCTCTCACAACCTATATATAGTTGTTTGAAAGATCACTACACTGCAGATTGTAGTATCTTTTTAAGGATATTTCCAGATCAACTGACACTAGGTGAAGATGAAGACATCAGAAGTACCCTTGTTATGGCATAAATTCAATCTGCATCTCATCTAACTGAATTTTCTCCCTAATCATGTCTAACTTCCAGAACTTGGTCCATCCATTCAGATATCTGTGTTGTTTCTTTCTATGGCATTTTTTTTTGTCTTTATAACAGTTTACTGTGACATTGCTATGTTAGTCATTGGGTACTATATATCTGTCTATAACTTGGTTGATTATGTGAGCAACCAGTTTGAGTCCTATGTCACTCAATGTTTTCAGCATCTCAGTGACTATACCAGATGGACCTGTTACTTTCTCTTCCTTCATAACCTTAATGGCTCTATTTACCATATAGCTGTCCACTTCAAAGGCAAGTTCCTCTGTTGGGTACACTTAGGATAGATCCTCTTACATATATTTTCCTCATTTTCCTTCATCTCATAATAGCACTAAGCCTCGTTTTTTCTTGGTGCAAACAAAACTAAGAGAACCACCATCAAGTTTTAAACCACTTTCCCCCAACAATATCTTGATTTACCAACACAAAGTTTCACAATCTGGAACCTCATGGCTCTGACCTTTTTTACTTGTTTTAGTCATTAGACTGTGCCTTGAATCTAGTCTGTTCCTTCCTCTAGATTTTGTTGTAGAAATTCCCAGATTTTTTCTGCAATATATCTCTTTATCTCCCCCTTTTTTCATCATACCTGTCATCTAGTGTAGCCCTGATAGTTTTGATCAGTATTGGAGTGTCTGCATTGCTTGACTAATCTCAGGGAAACAAGTAACCAGTCTGTTTATATGCACATCAAGTCTAGTAGCTCCAGTTCCCTGGAGCTACTAGTTTGCATGCTAAAAGAGTTTAACACTTTATTTAATTCAGGATAAATTTGCATATACCTAACTCATGCAAACATGAGAAAAATGTAATGTAAAAACAAAGGAAGATGAAAAAAACAAACAAACATATATTTTTATATGCATATCATCATCATCATTTAATGTCCATCTTTCACGTTGGCATGAGTTAGATGGTTTGACAGGATCCAATGAGCCAGAGGACTTTGTGTTGACCTCCAAATCTATTTTGGTTGGTATAGCTACTATAGCTGCATTCCCTTCTTTATGCCATCCAATTTTCAGAATGCACTAAGTGCTTTTTTTTTTTTTTGTGACACAGGCACTAGTGAAGTTACCAAGTAACTTTCAAGACAAAGAATAAACCCTAAGTGAGGTTATAGTAGAGACACACACACATGCACACACGCGCGCGTGCGTGCACACACACACACACACACACACACACATACACACCTGCACACACATATTTACGTATCTATCTATATATACATATACATACATGTATACATACATACATACATACATATCATCATCATCATCATCGTTTAACGTCCGCTTTCCATGCTAGCATGGGTTAGACGATTTGACTGAGGACTGGTGAAACCAGATGGCTACACCTGGCTCCAATCTGATTTGGTAGAGTTTCTACGGCTGGATGCCCTTCCTAACGCCAACCATTCAGAGAGTGTAGTGGGTGCTTTTACGTGCCACTGGCACGAAGGCCAGTCAGGCGGTACTGGCAATGGCCATGCTCAAAATGGTGTATTTTATGTGCCACCTGCACAAGAGCCAGTCCAGGAGCACTGGCAACAATCTCGCTCGAAAATCCTTACACATGTCACGGGCACAAGTGCCAGAAAGGCGACGCTGGGCACAGGTTCCATCACGATTTCGCTTGCCCCAACAGGTCTTCGCAAGCTGAGTTTCATGTCCAATGAAGGGGACGACGTTGGCATGGGTGCCAGTCGTCAAAGAAGCACACTTTAAAGAACAGAGCAGTATTAACTTTAACTTCATGTTTAATATATATATATACATATATATATATAAATATATATATATATATATATATATATATATATATATATATATATATATATATATATATATATATATATATATATATATATATATATATATATATATATATATATATATATATATATATATATATATATATATACATACATATATACATATATATATGTGTATATATATACACACAGACATATATATATATACATATATATATATATGTATATATATTATCAGAACTAGAGGAGAAGTTTCAGGTGTGGAAGCAAGGTCTAGAATTGAAGGGCCTTAGAGTCAACCTAGCTAAAACCAAAATCCTATTAAGTAGGAAGGTAGATAAAACACAAACCCCTTCAGGTAGATGGCCCTGCTCAGTATGTAGAAAAGGAGTAGGTAGTAACTCTATAAGATGTACCCGGTGCAAGCTATGGACACATAAGAGGTGCAGCAACATGAAAGGCAGGTTAACTAGCAAGTTAGTTTTTGTTTGTGGCAGATGTTCAGGTGCAATAAAGACTGTAAACAAACAGGAAACAACTTCTATCTCATTCCAGGGTGAAAAACTAGAGGTAGTCGATAGCTTCTGCTATCTGGGCGACCAAGTTAGTAGTGGGGGTGGGTGCGCTGAAAGTGTAGCTGCGTAGCTGCTAGAATAAGAATAGCCTGGGCAAAGTTTTAGAGAGCTCTTACCCCTGCTGGCGACAAAGGGACTCTTACTCAGAGTAAAAGGCAGACTGTATGACGCATGCGTACGAACAGCCATGCTACATGGCAGTGAAACATGGGCTGTAACTGCTGAGGACATACGTAAGCTCGCAAGGAATGAAGCCAGTATGCTCCGTTGGATGTGTAATGTCAATGTGAATACCCGTCAGAGTGTAAGTATCTTGAGAGAAAAGCTGAACATTAGAAGCATCAGTTGTGGTGTGCAAGAGGGACGATTGCGCTGGTATGGACATGTGGTGAGAATGGATGAGGATAGCTGCGTGAAAAAGTGCCACACCCTAACAGTTGAGGGAACCCGTGGAAGAGGTAGACCAAGGAAGACCTGGGCTGAGGTGGTGAGGCAAGACCTTCGTACATTGGGCCTCACCGAGGCGATGACTACTGACCAAGACCTTTGGAAATGTGCCCTGCGTGAGAAGACCCGGCAAGCCAAGTAAGATCGTTGCCAGTGCCACTGGACTGGCTCTTGTGCGGGTGGCACATGAGATGCACCATTTTGAGCGTGGCCGTTGCCAGTACTGCCTGACTGGCTCCCGTAGGATTTTCGAGTGAGATCGTTGCCAGTGCCCCTGGACTGGCCTGTGCGGGTGGCACATAAAAGACACCATTTCGAGCCTGGCCGTTTTCATGCGGGTGACACGTAAAAGCACCCACTACACTCTCTGAGTGGTTGGCGTTAGGAAGGGCATCCAGCTGTAGAAACTCTGCCAAATTAGATTGGAGCCTGGTGTTGCCATCCGGTTTCACCAGTCCTCAGTCACATCGTCCAACCCATGCTAGCATGGAAAGCGGACGTTAAACGATGATGATGATGATGATGATGATGATGATGATGATGATGATGATATATATATATATATATATATATATATATATATATATATATATATATATTTTTATATATATATATATATATATATATATATATATATATATATATATATATTATATATATATATATATATATATATATATATATATATATATATATATATACATGTATGTATATGTGTGAATATACATGTGTGTGTATATGTGTCTCATTTTTTTCTATGTATGTATGTTTATTTTATTTATTTATTAATCCTCAGTGGCTGTTTATTTATTTCTGTTATATTCTATTGTCTGCATTTCACATTTTGTATTGATTGTTCGTGCATGATATTTGTATATATATATGATATTGTAACATTTCATATTGTACTACCATGACCTCTACCACCACCACCACCACCATTCCCAAAGCCATTATTATAGCTACGTTCTTATCTTCAGATGTCACATTTAGAATAAACAAAGGAGTTGTTTTGTGGAGAAAGAAATATCTTTCCTACCACATGGCTCCGGTTCAGTTCCACTGTATGGCACCTTGGGCAAGTGTCTTTTACTATAGCTTTGAGCCTACCAAAATCTTGTGAGTGGATTTGGTAGACAGAAACTGAAAGAAGCCCGTTGTGTGTGTGTGTGTGTGTGTGTGTGTGTGTGTGTGTGTGTGTGTGTGTGTTTGTGTCTGCATTCGTTCTCCACCAGCACTTGACAACCAGTGTCGGTGTGTTTATGTCCCTGTAACTTAGCAGTTTAGCAAAAGAGACCAATAGAATAAGTGCCAAGCTTAAAAAAAAAAGAAAAAATCTAAGTACCAAGTCAGTTCATTCGACTAAAAATTCTTCTAGGTGATGCCCCAGCATGACCACAGTCTAATGACTGAAACAAGTAAAGGATAAAAGATATGGCTTAGAATTCTTGGGCTGGGTCAAAAATGGTTTTCTTAGTATTTTGTTTCCTTACAGAAATCTATAAGGACCCACTCACCCATCCTCGATTGTCAGTCCCTATTCTCTCTTTATCTACCATCTTATACCTTGAGAGTAAGCCCTGATATCTCATTTCCACCATTCATTTTCCATTTCCGGCTGGATTAGACATATGTGTCCACTACAATAAGACACCTGTGCACATCCCTCTCAAACACCTGACATAAAGCTACCTGTTTCAATACTGCATTCCCACTTCGTGAAGGGTTCTTGTCTTGCAAGTTACTTGGTGATTTCACTTCTGCTGGTGCCACATAAAAAGCACACTCAGTGCACTTCAGTGTTGGTGGTCTCATGTGGGTTGGTGTTAACAGGGTTAAATGGTTTTTTATTGTAGATCCTTGTCTCCCCAAGAAGACCTTCTGCATAATAAAGAAACTAGTAGCAACAGCAGCAGCAGTAGTGGTAGTACCTGCCCCACCACCACCACCAGCACTACTATCATCACAAGAATCAGCATTTCCTACAGCAGCACCCCTCCACTGCCTTCTCCCACCAGCATTAATCCCATAACCAGTAATAACAGTAAAACCACCGCTATCACAGGTATTAGCACCTCCAAAAGCAGTAACATTCCCCACCCCCATCCCTGCCTCCCCATACACCACCACCGTCATCATCAACAGTAGCGTCTCCTCCACTACTCCAATCATCAGTCATCATCATATTCTCCTCCATCATCATCATCATCATCATCACCATCATCATCTCCCCCACTATCATCATTGACAACAGAAACATTATTGCTAATTATTGTAATTGGTAGAACCATTTAAGTAACAAACCAAATGTCTTGTGGTGTTTGTTTTGGATTTTTACATTTTGAGTTCAAATTCCATCTAAGTTAACTTTGCATTTCATCATTATGGGGTCAATGAAATAAAGTATCAGTCAAGTACAGGACTCGATGGTATCAACTTACTCCTCCCTTCAAAACTGTTGGTCTTGTACCAAAATCAGAAATCACCATCATCGTTATTATCGTCATAAATCTATTGTGCATTCTGTTGTGTGTGTAATGTGCGTTTGTTATTTTTTGAGGTTTTAACCTTGTATATTATATGTCATGCAAGTTGTGTCACTCTAGATTATTAAGTAATGCTTGTTGTATAAGGTGTTTATACTGTGTGTGAAGATTGTTCTATTTGCGCTACTCCAGTGAGTCGAGAGCTACATTATTGAATTGATAGTGTCTTGTGTAAGATGCAGCCTGTTCTTAGCAGTGCTATTTTTTGGGCAGTGTGTAGTTGCAAGTCTTGGTATGGCTTCTATGCTTCTTTTCATATTTTTAATCATGTCTAATGCTCCAATTACTAGTGGTATTGTTAACATCCTCATGTCACACATCTTGAATATTTTAGTTTCAATGTACTTATATTTTGATAGTTTTTCCACTTCCTTTTGAACAATATTTTCATCAGAAGGGATTGTAATGTGCATTAGTGTGTATTATTATTATTTTTATTGTTATTATTATTATTATTATTATAGTTTGTCCATCTTTATGTTTTGAGTTCAGATTCCTCCATGGTCAAATTTGCTTTCCATCCCTTCAGGATCAATAAAATAAGTATCAGCCAAACACTGGGGTCAATATAATTGACTTGTACCCCCACCCAGACTTGCTGGACTTACACCAAAATTTGAAACCATTATTATTATTATTATTATTATTATTATTATTATTATTATTATTATTATTATTATTATTATTATTATTATTATTATTATTATTATTGAGTGAGAGAGTAGCACATGCCATCAAAGTAACACTGGGGTACAATTATACGAAGCCCAATATACCCATCATGACTACCTGCCTGATAAGGGTACACCAGGCACATGCATCACAACCATATGTGTGCGACATGGTGATCTCATATCATGATTAACAGCGCATGACCTTGCAGGTGGGGCCCAGTTAGAATTTTCTTCAGGTTGAGTAGCCATCCCACTCAATAGGTCCCTGAATAAGGTTTGTTTAAGGATGATGAACGAAACACCCATGTTTCCAGGGGTGATTTATTCAAGCCCCTAAAAATTCCTCTCAACACATGCCTACGATGCTCCCCACTATTTCTACTCATGATCAGAGATGAACATATCGTCAGCCACCAAGGGAAATGCTCAACTGGATAAGTCTGACAACTGACAAGCAAATCTGTGGTATTGAGTAGAATATTTGCTGTAGCCCATCTTTTTATACCAAGACAAAACAATGTACATAATAACACTTCCAATCAATTAAGATCAGAAGCTATAAGACCCACTGCCTGGTACTACATCAGGGCATTTATTATTACTAGTATTACCGTTGTTGTTGTTGTTGTTGTCATTATTAACATTTTTATTATTAGTTATTGAGGTGATAAGCTATGTTCTTATGAGTATTAAAAATTTTGGATTTTAACAGGTGTGAACGAAATATCTCTTCAAAATTTTGGACGTTTATGAGTAAAAGACTGTCCAACAGTGCGCGCACGTGTGTGTGTGTGTGTGTGTATGGCTGTCATTTTTTGGAGCAGACCTTAATTATTTACTTAACCAGACCTTCTACTGGTAACATTCCAGTATTTATGATTATACCAGATATACACCTTCAGAGTATTTACTATTGCAAATACGTTAATATCTTTTACAATAGTTAATATTATCAAGTTACTAAGTCGTTCTTGATTTATTGCAGCTTTCATGCATGTTAGAATTAATTCAGCTTGTTGAAGAACTCTTTCACAACTGGTTACAGAAACCCTAAAATCTGTATTGCAGTTTTTAAATTTGACAAAACATTTTTATTGCATGAAATAATAAATGTTAGCAAATCAATTACAATCTTTGATTGAAGAAAATTCGTTCATGTTCTTCTACTTATATACAGTCTACAGATTTTTATCTGTCTGTACACTTTTGGTCCAGTTATATCACTTAGCCAGTTTTTTACTAACTTAAAACATTTTTCATCATCAAAATTTCCTGAAACATTATTTTTCACATCTGGTAAAAATCCAAACTGTGAACCTAAATCTCATGAGAAAATCTTTCAGCTATTTTTGTAATCAGGTGATCAATAACATCCTCCATGATGCGACAAGTTTCCTGTTCAGCAGTCAATCCCCCATCAGCTATATTTTTACTTAGCATTCATTTACAATGTATTTTTCTATTTTCATTAGTCAATCCCCATGTTTCACATTGATTCTTAGCCATTTTCAGTGCTTCTTGACAGAACTGTGCATATGATTTTATCAATTTGGCTTTCAGACAATCAAGATCAGGAATTGCTTCTCTAAAATTCATTTTTGGATCCTGAAAATGTTTCTGCAATTGATTGAGAAATGATAAAAGATTTCTCCAAAGATGCCAAATTCTATGTAAGAATATTTTACAGAATATTATTTGCACTACATCTTCTTTCAATCATGTTTCGTTCTAATAGTCCTCATAGTCATCCCATTTTCTAAAATTCTTTTGTGTACACTTACTACCACTCCACTTGTATTTTGATATCACATTTGACAGAAATTGTAAGTTATGGCCACAATTTGTCTCCCTAAATTGTTGAGTGAACAGAGACATAATTATAAATGGCTTCAATTATACCAAAAAAAAAAAAAAAAATGGTAATGACTGTAGTTTCTGATTATCACAGGTTATAAACACTGGTTTTGAATTTTTGTTGAGAATTCTTTGTTGATAACCTGACATGCCACTCACATCACCATAACTCTGTCAACAACAACAACAACAACAACAACAGCAACAATAAAAACAACAGCAGCAACAACAACAACAACAACAATTCATTAAAATTCTAACTACCATATTATCGTTGCCATCATTATTGTCGTCATCATCATCATCATCATCCTCATCACCATCATCCCTTTCATTCAATGTCTATATTCCATGCCTTCATAAGTGGACAGTTTGACAGGGTCCAACAAGTTCAAAGACTGCATCATGTTCTGAAGTCTACTTTGGTATGGTTTCTCTGGAATCTTCAACTTCCACTTTTCATTTCTTAAAATTCTTGTTGACAAACTAAATTATCTTGACCAGTTGTTAGTATGAATCTGTTTCTTTGAACAACTGAGGAACAAGAATTTCACACGTGAATCCATGGTTTCAGGAGAAAGATTAAATGGTAACACTGGCTTGATTTTTCACACATTCTTTAATTAATGGTCTCTCATCACTGAATTATACTTTGTTAATAATTGCAAACATGATGGGAAAATTTCTAAGGTCTTCATGTAAAGTTCTGCCATCAATATGGCTATGGAATGGAAGAGTGAGAGATGCTAAATATGTGTAGAATCCAGCAATTATCACCACAAATCTCTCCATTTATATTTTTCATGTATTTGCCTTTGTATCTACAAATGTCCCCAATGTCCCCAGTGTCCCCTTGAACACAAACTTGGACTTAGTTTCTTTGTAAGAAACAAATAACTCATGACGGTTGTCATTATTTTGATGGGCAAATAACTTTTCAATGTTTTTCTCCTTTAGAGAAACCACATCCTATGTTTTGAAAGTAGATAAGCTATCACATGTCAGTCATGTATCTGGAAAAAGAAGGCAGTATAAGCAGTATGTCACTTTATGTAAACAGGGTAAACTAACTAGGAATGTCTGGTCTCTCCTCCATTTAGAAAGCATTGATTGAATCAAAATTCTGTCAAAGCAGCTGCGGTAGCAACAGCAGCAACAGTGGTGGTGGTGGTGATGGCAATAGCAGCAGCAGCAGCAGCAGCAGCAGCAGCAGCAGTAGTAGTAGTAGTAGTAGTAGTAGTAGTAGTAGTTGCCTCTTCAGTAATCTACCACTGAATAGGCTTCATTTATGCCGAAACACCAGAGTCAAAACATCGATGTCCCTTCAAGATAGCTGAAAGTGAAGAACTATGTTCATGTTCAAGTTTGCAGGAATAACAACAATTGCACACTAATATTTTGATTCTCACTGTTTTTCTCGCCTTTAATAATTTATTGTTGTTGTTGCTGTTGTTGGTGGTGGTTCCCTGATTGCTTGCCTCTCCAAATAAATCGAAGATGTTCATGATATCACACTTTGACATTTTCTTTTTTGTTACCTTCAAAAGGAACACTTTATTCTCACCATCACTTCTAGCAAAAAACGCTTTCATCAAGTTATTTGATTCCACTCCACCATTGAAAATACAATTTGTGCATACCTTTTGTGTCCATTGGCTACATTTCCTTTTTTTTTTTTTTGACACAATGGACTAAAAGAACAAATAGATAAAGACTAATTACACTATTTAATTGCAAAGTGAACAAGCAAACTGTTTCAAGTCAAATAGAATTTCAGCATTCCTATCTGCTTAACATACCATGATGTTGAAAGGAGATCATAGCTTGTATTTAAAAATAATATCTGACAAAAAAAAAAAAAAAAAAAAAAAAAAAAAATAATGATAAATAAAGGGCTTTGAAATTCTCTCTAAGTCAGAGTTAGAGACAAATGGGTGCAGCTGACTGGACAGTCAACCAGTTTTGGGGACAGTAATTTTTGGTGCTGGAGGCAAACATACATACATGCATACAGATAGAGATAAGAAGAGAGGGAGAGAAGTATTACAATTTAATGGCATAAGCACTTTCTCTTCATACTCATAGAGAAATATGTTCACATGCATAAACACAGAGAGAGAGAGAGAGAGAAAGAGAGAGAGAGATTAAAAGGAGGGAAGCATTAAAATGTCTGATGTCAAATAAGTCAGCAGTGAATCAACAGTGCTTAACAGGTGGCGCCAAAATTGCTGTACCAAAACATGGCCAACTCTGCCAGAGTAGTTATTTGTATGTGGTGCTCAGAGGAAACAGTTTGATAAGTCATTAGACCCAACATAAAAAAGCAGGTAATTATTCAGGCCTGTCATAATAATATAAATGTCTTTGATCATATTCCACAAGGTTAGTTATGATTTAACCAAATCATAATATCAGCTTATTTTGTTAATTTTTTTTTGTTAGATTGCACAATATAGGAAGAAAAAAAATGACAAAACGATAAAATGAAATGTATTTAATAATTATATTAAATAAGTGTCATAACAAATATAATTTTACTATTGTTATTTATAGTTAGACAGAAATAAAATTAAAAAAAATATATCTGTTGGTCATATTTATTTTTATAAAATGCTGTCACAAGTAACTACAGCACATCAATTTTTCTATTGCAACTGGAAAATGTGCAGTGTTTTTTTTTTATTACAGTCAGTGGATGTTTTTGACAGCACAATTCTTTAACTCTTGCAGACATGCTTATTTTTAATGCAATCCAAAAATAAATGCCCACATGTCACCAACCTGCATGAAATAAGCTGGAATTATGGATTAAATCTTGTCAGTCTATCTTGTAATATTGAACAATCCTATGTAAGATGATAATGATTAATATGAGTGATAATGATTAATATGAGCAATTATGACTAATGATTAATAATGATTAACAGTAGTAAAAGAACATATGAGACCATCTTCTCCCACCTACACATTCAATAATATTTAAAAGTGATATTTTAAAATTACTTCAATAGAAACAAGAGATTACAGTCAAGGCCACCCCATCAGCCATCAGTTAGGTGTGCTCCTTGTATTTCTATTTCTCTCTGTGCTGTGTTGTATGCATACAATCAACTAGGTTCTTGTTTCCACTCCATTCTTTGATATCATCAGTCCACAAATGTCTTTGATGGCCAAATTCCAATGGCCACCTGTATACAGCCAAATAGTATGACGTTTTCTATTTCCCTAATGTAGGGCAGTTGTCATCATCATCATCATCATCATCATCAAGATCATCATCATCAACATTTAACGTCCGGTTTGTGCTGGCATGGGTTGGACAGCTTGACAAGAACTGGAAAGACCAGAGGCTGTACATGGCTCCATAGTCTATTTTGGCTTGGTTTTTACAGTTGGATGTCCCTCCAAGTGCCAAACCACCACTACCAGCACCAGTACCAGCACCAGTACCAGCATCAACCACCACCACCACCACCATTACTAAATCCCCTCACTGGCCATTCCCACTATTGCCACCTTGCCACCACCACCATTACTACTACTACTACTACTACTACTACTACTACTACTACTACTACTACTACTACTACTACTACTACTACTACTACTATCATGACAACGATGACGACGACAACAACGACCGCCACCACCATTACTCTCCTCTGGTCACCATTCTCATTACTCCACCTTACCACCATCACTGCTGCTGCTGCTGCCACCACTATCACCACCACTACTACTGCTGCCACCAACACTACTACCACTGCTACTGCTGCTGCAGCTTTCCTTTCAACATTCTGGTTTGTTGGCTATATTTTCTTTCCTCCCCTCTTCCTCATACTCCTCATCCTTCTCTTTACCACCACCACCACTACCACTGTCACCACCACTACCACTGCCACCACTACTACTACTGCCACCACCACCACAACCACTGCCACAACCACAACAACCATCACCACAACCACTACCACCACCACCACCACCAACAGTATTATCATCATCATCATCATCAACATCATCATTTTTGTATTTTACTATTTACTTTATTTTTCTTGTATATTGTTCTTTCTTCCTGTATCAGTAAAGTAAAAAAAATATATATTTTTAATTACATTTTTTTTTAACGAGGCAAGTCATACTTCAATGACAAATGAAAGGTGTTTTGAATTTGGCAATTCTAAATCAGATCTTGGTCTAATGTCTCAGGTGTCCACATACAGACACAGACAGACAGACAAATAGACACACAAACACAGACACACAGACAGACAGACAGACACACTCTTTCTCACACACACACACATACACACACACACACACACACACACATACACACACACACACACACACACACATACACACACACACACACACACACACGCATGCATGCATATGTTAGGTGTGATATTGATCTACAATCATTTCAACAGAAGAGATCTGCCATCTCTACCAAAAATGGGATTGCCAGAGACAGTATTGTGCTTAAAGACTGATATTAATTCATCTTATTTCATATTACAGTGAAACACTGACGAATTATGAAAGAATGGAGGGAAGGAAAGAGGGGTGGAAGGAAGGAAGGAAGGATGGGTGGGTGAGTGGGTGGATTGAGGGTTGGATGGAATTGGTGAAAGACAAAGAGAGAGAGAGAGTAAATCAAAGGGGAGAAGATGAGTGGGAAATGAGAGTGAGAGTGTGAGAGATGGGATAGAGAGAGAAGGGATGTAGAGAGAGGGGGTTACAGAAGAGGAAGAGAGAGAGAGAGATGGACATGGAAATGAGAAAGGTGGGTAAAAAACGAGTGAGAGGGTAGAAAGTGTGAGAGAGAGGATTGGGGAGAGAGAGAAGGGGTAAGGGATAGAGAAAGAGAGAGAGAGAGCAGTGGAGAGAGAGAGCAGTGGAGAGAGAGAGCAGTGGAGAGAGAGAGCAGTGGAGAGAGAGAGCAGTGGAGAGAGAGAGCAGTGGAGAGAGAGAGCAGTGGAGAGAGAGACAGAATGTGTAGGAGAAAAGAGAGGGAATATTGAAGAAAAAAGAAAGAGAGGGATATAAAAATGAAAGGAGAGAGGAGAGAGAGGTAAAAAGAAATAGTGTGTAAAGTAACGAAAGTGTGTCAGGTAGAGATCAAAAAAGGATAAGAAAGGAAAAAAAAAAACAGAAGGAAAATAGACAAATGAATATTCAAAGAGAGAATTAGAAATATATATGTGTTTGTGTGTGTGTGTGGGTGTGTGTAATATATGTGTATACATATATGTATGAATATTTGTGTGTGTGTGTGTGTGTATATACATATATGTACATACACTCACATATATATATGTATGTGTGTATGTATGTTTAAATATATGTAAATATATAATGAGAGAAAGAGAAGGGAAAAGAGAAATAGGGAAATCTTAAAACAATTTCTAAAGAAGGAATAAACTAAAAAGAGGGGGGAAAAAAACAATGAAGCAAACCTGAGAGAGAGAGAGAGAGAGAGAGAGAGAGAGAGAGAGAGAGAGAGAGAGAGAGAGAGTTCTAAGTTACTATATATAAGTGGACTGACAAAAATCTTGAACATTAGAGAACTTAACAATCTGTTCTTGTGTTGATTGGGTAAATATTGGAATAAAAATTGTGGAAGGGTAGGAAGTAGAAATGTAGAAGAGATAAAGAAAATAATGAAAAGATAGTGAAAGAACTTTCTAGAACTATAGTCACAGAAAGCTGCCTTTAGAAATTACTCTTTTATCACCATGATCTTTCCATCCCAGAAGACTTTTCTGGAAGGTCCTTATTTTAAGTCCATCCCCCAAATCCCATAGCAAAAGAATATTTTCTTATCTATTTCTTTAGAACTAGGAAATGTTTCAACTCTAAGCTACTTTTGGCTATTCACAAGGTCTTAATGCATAACATTATGGTTCACATTAGCATCTCAGACAAACACCACCACTGCTCCACTGTACAAAACAACATCGTCCAGTTGACTTGAAAATTCTTCTTTACTGGAAATCTGAAAGGATCATTACCACTGTAATACTTTTGTCATCCTGAAATTGCTACCACTACATTAATAGAATTTTTGGGAGAACTGTCTGACGGCGTTGGTGATGATGCTATGAGTGATGATGATGATAATGATAATGATGATGATGATCATCATCATTATAATCATGGTGATGATGGTGGCGATGGTATGATGATGATAATGAGGATGGTACAAGTGATGATGATGATGATGATGATGACGATGGTGGTGGTGGTGGTGTTGGTGATGATGATAATAATGATGGCAATGTTGTTGATGATGATGATGACAGTGATGATGACAATGATGATGATTTCCCCCACCATCACCATGACTCCCCTTTCCTCTCACTCCTCCCTGTTATCCTTATCATCATCGTTAGCAATAATAATAGCAAAGCCCACACAGAAGCAGCTTTAACTATAACTTAAGAACATCACCCCTACTACTCACTCCAAGACAAACAAGCATGTATACAAACCTAAAAACAACAATAATCATTAGTACCACACAGGCTGAAAACACTGTACTCAGAAACAGACCAGTAAGGATAAATGGAGTGAGACATTAAGCATAGTCCTCTAACCAAGTTTCTTTTGCCACTGTCACTATAGCTGCTACCAGACTGGACATAGATAAAACCACTAATGTATATATGAGCAAAATGGTGAGTTTTAATAAAGCCTTATGGCAATGTGAATGAGGAATAAAATGAAAAAAAAAAAATTGGTGTTTATAATAGATAATACACAAAGTCTGTTTTATTGCCAAATCACATTGTCATAAGGTAGTATTAACTCACTGTTTTGCTATAACATTGCAATGCTTCAAATGAATTATCATCATTACTTAACGTCCATGTTTCATGCTGGCATAATGGTTTTAACAGGATCTGAACTCCAATGTCTGCTTTGACATGTTTTTTTATGACTGGCTGCCCTTCCTAACACCAACCCCTTTACAGTGTGGACTGGGTCCTTTTTTCATGCTACTTGCACTATTGAGGTTGTCATGCAGTTCACAGGGCTATGAGCCTTTGGAGGTGAAGGAATTACTATAAGAGAAGGAGCTAGAGCAGGCTCCTGCAGATGGATCCGCATGGCTACTCATATCTAGTAGGGGGAAAGTGAGAAAGAGAAAGAGAAATCGGTCAGTTGGAACTGCAAGACATAGATAATGGCAATAAGGTGCCCCTGTGGCTCCACAAAGCACACAGCTGAGTGGAAGTGGGTGTGCTTGCAAGATTATATGGAAAAGTGAGTGAGGGATGGGGAGGCAGACTGCTAAAATGGGTAAGGTTGAAGGGTGGATGAAACAACAATCATGAGCTGGGGAAGTAGAGGGATGCAGAAAAGTGGGGGGAAGCAAATAGAAGGAGTGGTAAAGATGATATTTCACTGAGCTGGAGGAAAGGACAAGAGGGATATATCATTGGGTAGTCTGTGGAGTCAGGACAATGAGAGAAGGGGCAGGCATAATGTGTAATGTGGGTGAGAGTCACTGTTACAAGTAGAGAACCTGAAACATAGCACTTCCAGAACTCAGTTGGGTAGTCTGTGGAGCCAGAACTGTTTCACCAAGGAGGGGGTGAGTCGTTTTTGGAAACCATATTGCCAGTGATCTTGGTTCTTTGTCTTGGTTCTAATAATAATAATAATAATAATAATAATAATAATAATAATAATAATAAAACTTTCTTTATTGGCCACCAGGGCCGAACACAAGATATAAAGGATGATACACAGACGAGGGACAGTGAGGCTAAACGTGTAAACAACAACAAAAAAAAAACCCAATTAACAAGGAGATTAAACCAACAATGTACTTCTCCAATAGTGGGGAGTTCCACCAAGAGGTGACCAAAGGAACTTCATACGCTTTGGTCCCCCTAATACCAAAGGCACCTCAGGTAGGCACCCCTCTCCTCTTTCCATCTGGTTTACAGACACACACTTACAGTAGACCCATTCACGTGGGCCATTCTTGCCACATTCACCCACTTTTCAACAAATTCACTGGGTGACAGCACCTCTCTCTCCAGTTTCTCTTTCCTTTTCAGGTGAAACCTGAAAGAGTCAATGAGACCTTGGCTAAAGAGTAAGGTACCTATCTTCAACCCTTTCAATTGTGTCCACCACACAACCTCTTTCACCATAGCCACTGGACAGAGAAAAACTGCCTATCCTTCTCGGTCAAAGGAAGGAGGCAGGATGATCTTCACGATGGATTCAGATGGTAGCCGGATCCATCCTACACATGACAATCTGTTTGACAAAGCTCCACAGGAAGCAGAAGAGCAAGTGCACCAGTCTGTTCAGCCATGAAGTGGGGCAAAGGATGACAATCAGGTGGTAGTATATGACCAATATGATGTATACATTCACAACCTCTGCCCGACCTTTCAGGGACAGCTTTCTCTCAGCCCATTTCTGGGTGAGACTGGCTGCCCTGTCTGTCACCTCACCCCAGTTCTTGTCCACTTGGAGGTTCAGACTGAACCAGACACTGAGCAACTTAACTTGTCCAGCAACCCACAACACAGTTGGTCAGCAAGGACCTGCCTCTCCAGGTGCTAAGCTGCAGACCCACTGACTTCTGGTTAATCGTTGCTCCTGTCACTGCTTCATATTCCCTTAGTGTAGTGCCAACCATCTTGATTTTCCAAGACGTCTGAAACTATCATGGTGATGTCGTCCACATATGAACCTTCCACAATAGAGTTCATGCGGGATGCCCCTCGAAACATCCAGCTTCCACAGTAATGACTCAAGTGCCAGTATGTAGAGAAGGGGTGAGAGTGGGCATCCTTGACCAACTGAATGTACGATGCTAAATGGTTCCAACAGGTGGCTATTTACATTGACCACCGAACAGATGTAGCCGTACATTGCAGTGATCCAGCCTCTGAAAACAGGACTGAAACCAGCCGCCTTAAGGACAACCTCAAGTACTGATTTTATGGTCAACCCTATTGAAAGCTTTCGCTTGATCCTAATTGATCAGGGCCCCACCCATGCCAGGTTCTTTACCAACCCTCTCTATGATGTATCGTGTGAGGTAGAGGCTGTCGTGGATAGATCAGTTGGGGATAGAGCAAGTCTGCACATCACCCACCAGTCTGTCAATAACAAGTACCAACCTCTTTGCTAACACTTTGGCCAAAATTTTGTAATCTGTATTTAGCAGATTTACAGGCTAAAAGTTATCAACATTGTCCCCCTTATTCAGATCCTTTCTCAGTAGCGCCACCACACTTTGGCTCACAGATCTGGGGATTCTCCTGTTCTGCTGCCAGTTGCAGTAGACATCCTGCAAAATCTCACTGAACAAGTCTGGCATATGAATATAAAGCTTGAAGGGCAAACCATCCAATCCTAGAGACTTCTCCCTCGTGCAACTAGCCAACACATCACATATATCTTCAGCTGTTGTTGGCATTCCACAGAACTCCACATTCGCGGCTGAAAGCCACAGCAGACCATCGAGGTAGGAAGTGAAGTTCACTTCCTCCTCCAGGCCACCATGTGCCTCATACAGTTCAGTAAAGTGCCGCTGAAATTCTACACAAATCTGCTTCAACTTGTGTAGCATGAGCCTGTCCTGACCCCTCAAAGACTGACTTGTAGTTTTATTACCACATTGTGCCTTGGCCACCCGGGCCCATCAAACAACTCTCGTTTCAGCACCTGCCTCTCTGTTGCTAGTGTTGATATTGGTATTGGTGTTGTTCTCATTGATGTTTTTGTTGTCATTATTCCTTCTGTTATTGTTTTCTGTTAAGCTTCTCTGCTCCGTGTTGTTAGAGTTGTTATTTTCTGTGTTGTTATTAGTTATCATGGAATTTTCCACATTATTTCTGTTTTGGGAGCTGCAAGTTACATTTTTGTTGTCTATTCAATTATTGAGTGATTGCGTGTCCATTGTGTTGCTTTTCTCTGTTGCAATACCTCTTTGTTCTTTGCAGTTAATTTTCTCACTGTCCATAGAGTCTGTAGTGCTTTTGGATTCATTATTAATTTTGTCCTAGAAATTGTTACTTGTGTCAAGAAAAATTACATTACATTTCCATGATTTTTTCTGCTGTCACAAGCTGGTTTGTTTTGCGTTAGTAAGTTATGCCCCTCCATGCCATTTTTCACTTGCTAGCATGTAAGCATTTCACAAATACTAATATTTGGGCAAAAGGCTCAAATATTATTTAGTTCTTATTTTCTGGGGTCAAAGACTATTGTCTTATGCTCCCTTTTAAACAATAATATCAATGAAGACAGTAGTTTTGATAACAAAAATACCTATCAAGATTCCACCAACGTTTTAGCCTTTCAACTGGAAGTTTAATAATAATAATAATAATAATAATAATAATAATAATAATAATAATACATCCTACGCAAAACACTTTCAATACAGTAACCATAGGAGCATCACAGCAAACCACAGCACATACCCAAGGCACACAGAGCTGCGCTCGGTAGTGAAGTGAAAGCACGTTATAAAAATAAAACTACTGAACAATAATAATAATAATAATAATAAAAAGAGTGGGAAGAGGACTGATTAGATGCGAACACAGCATTAGAGCAGAAGAAAACAATATAGTATGGTATGTAAAGTGCTACAGAACCACTATTATTGGAAGTAAGACCGTCAGGCTTGTGTAGGATGGAAGATTGCAAAGATAAAGCACTGTACAAGCACTTGAGAATGAATGAAACTGAAAATAGGTGGATAAAGAAAAGAATGCATGGACAATTTGATAGGGATGTTGAAGATAAGACAGACAGAGGGAAAAGATGGCTATGGATGACTAAAAGTGATTTAAAACCGGAAACGGAAGATCTAATCTGTGCTGCCCGAGAGAAAGCATTAAGAACCAATTACATCAAATACAGAATAGACAACACATCAGAAAGTGATATGTGCAGAATTTGTGAACAAAATGGAGAAACTGCATGGCAGATTACCAGTCAATGTATGCCACTAGCCCAGAAAGAATATAAGAGATATCATGACAATATAGCAAGGATTGTCCATTGGGACTTTGCAACAAGTGTGGACTTGATGGAGCAAGATAGTGATACAAATATAAACCTGAAGGCATCATCGAAAATGATAATGAAAAGATCCTATGGGATTTTATGATTCAGTATGACCATGAGATAGAGAATAGGAAACCAGACAGTGTTAATTGAGAAAGAATGCAAACGATGCCGGATCATAGATATAGCATGCCCAGCTGACAACAAGGTATGCAATAAGGAAGAAAGAAAAGTCGATAGAAACAACAGGTTAGCTTGGGAGGTTAAGCAGTTGTGGTTGATGAAAAAGGTGATAGTAGTACCAATAATTGCCAGAGCCCTGGGAACAGTGAGCAAAAATCTTGAGAAGTACATGGAACACATAGGGGCTGCAATAATGGTGAAGCACTTGCAGAAAACAGCACTGTTTAGAACCGCTTGAATATTCCAGCTGGTGCTTGAAAAATAAGGGATGTTACCTTAATTCACTAGTTGTGAAAAGCTGGCACCATAGTACATCTCCAGCATTAGAAGCTATGCAAAGACAATAAATAATAATAATGATGATAATAATAATAATAATAATAATAATAATAATAATAATAATAATAATAATAATAATAGTTATAATAATAATAATAATCCTTTCTACTATGGGCACAAGGCCCTAAATTTGGGGGAAGGGGTTAGTCAGTTGCATCAACCTCAATGCTCAACTGGCACTTATTTTATTGACCCTGAAAGGATGAAAGGCAAAGTTAACCCACGTGGAATTTGAACTCAGAATGTAAAGACAGATGTAATAACAAAAAATAAATAAATAAAAAATAATAATGATCCTTTCTACTATAGGTACAAGGCCTGAAATTTTGGAGGAGGGGTTAAGTCGATTACATTGGCCCTGTTACTCAACTGGTACTTAATTTATCGACCCCGGAAAGATGAAAGGCAAAGTTGACCTTGACAGAATTTGAACTCAGAATGTAGTGGCAGACAAAATACCACTAGTAATAATAGTAATAATGATACTACAACTACTACTACTACTACTACTACTACTAATAATAATAATAATAATAACAACAACAACAATAGTTTCAAATTATGGCAAAAGGCTAGCAATTTTCGGAGGGGGTGTTAAGTTGATTATATTGATCTCAGTGCTCAACTGATACTTATTTTATTGACTCAGTAAGGATGAAAGGCAAAGTCAACTCTGGCAGTATTTGAAACCAGAACCTAGAGATGGATGAAATGTTGCTAAACATTTTGCCCTGTGTGCTAATGATTCTGCCTTTATAATAGTAACAACAACAACAACAATAATAATAATGAAAAAGTGGAAAACCAAATTGTACTCAAGTAATGTATTCCTTGCAGAAGTTAATATTAAAAGGGTATCTTCCAAGGTAACTCGTTTTCTCCATTACTTTTTGTAATTGCACTAATACCCATAACAATGACACTTAGGAAAGTTAAGATGGGTTACCGATGTGGGAATAAAGGCTCATCATTGAACCAGCTTCTGCTTATGGATGACCTGAAATTGTTTGAAAAATCTGAAAAACAGATAGATTCTTTAAGCAAAACAGTCCAGAAGTATGGTAGGGACATCGGTATGAAATTTGGGATTACCAAATGCTCAGTACTTAATATGAAAAGAGAGAAGAAAGCATCCTGCAGAGGATTGCGGTTACCATCAGGAGAGACCATGAGTGAACTTGATGGTAGTGGGCATAGATATTTAGGGATTTTGGAGCTGGCTGACATTCTACACAGAGAATTGAATGTCAAGGTCAGTGAGGTATATCAAAAAAGGGTGAAGATGGTGTTGAAATCTAACCTGAATGCCTAAAATTTGATTACCTCAATGAATATCTGGGCAGTTGCGGTGGTCAGATATAGTGTGTCCATCCTCAAATGGACTAAGGAGGAAATATCAACACTGGATAGAAGGATGAGAAAGTTGATGATGTTGCATGAAGTGCTACACCCTAAAGCAAACGTAAACAGACATTATATGAAAAGAAAGAATGGTGGCAGAAGACTAATTAGTATAGACCATTGCAAAAGGAGTGAATGGAAAATGCTTGCCGAGTATTTGATAAATAGTGATGAAGACCTGCTGCAATATGCCATGAAAGATATGGGTGTAAATGCAGATGAAACAATGGGCAAGGAAGAGTTTAACCAGAGAAGAGAGAAGAAGACCTTGAAATGAGAATGCATGGACAATTTGAAGAGTACCACCAAAAGTCTGATCATTGCTGTACAAGACCAGGCTTTCGCTACCAATTGAGTGAAGTATAACATCAATAAAACTTCTGACACCCAGAAATGCAAACTCCATGGAAAGAGTGTGGAAAATGTGATCCACTTGGTAAGTGAATATGAGAGCCTTGCACAAAAAGAATACAAACACCACCACGATAAAATGTGTGTATCTTCATTGGCTCTTATGCCATAAATACCAATATGAAGTAATGGTGAACTAGTATGAGCATGTACCAAGTGAAGTTATGTGGAAGGATGGAAAACTAATGATACTCTGGGACTATAATTTTCAGATGGATTGTGTAATCAAAAACCATTGGCCAGATATTGTCATATTGAGTAAGAGAGACAAATACTGTCAGATCATTGATGTAGCCATACGAAATGACATGAATGTTGTGAGTAAAGAGGTTGAAAAAATCACCAAGTACTCTGAATTGAAAGTGGAAATGGCAAGACTATGGAATGTGAGAGGGTAATGTAAAAGTGATACCAGTGGTGAGTGGAGCATTGGGCTCAATCCCATTGAAACTTCAAAACTTCATAAAGCAACTGGAAATCACATGCAAGATTGAGGTCTTGCCAAAAGCAACCTTATTGGGCACAGCACACATCTTAAGGAAAGTATTATCTGTCTGAGGTCCTTGTTGTGACTTGACAGATGACTAAAGACTATGGTACATTTTTACCTACACTGTGTTACAAAAGAATAATAATAATAATAATAATAATAATAATAATAATAATAATAATAATAATAATAATAATAATAATAATAATAAATGTCTGTGTTGTATTACATGAAGATATTTTGCTACTTCCCCTCCCCAAGCAAACAGTCATAATGTAACATCTCTTATCCTTCTTCACTTGCCCCAGGATGCTGGGTGTGTCTTAGCAAATGATTGTAACAAACATGCAGATTAAAAGTAATGATAATAATGATAATAATAATGATAATAATAATGATAATAATAATAATAATAATAATAATAATAATGCGCAGGAGTGGCTGTGTGGTAAGTAGCTTCCTTACCAACCACATGGTCTCGGGTTCATTCCCACTGCGTGGCACCTTGGGCAAGTGTCTTCTGCTATAGCCCCAGGCCAACCAAATCCTCGTGAGTGGATTTGGTAGACGGAAACTGAAAGGAGCCTGTCGTATATATGTGTATATATATATATGTATGTGTGTGTATATGTTTGTGTGTCTGTGTTTGTACCCCCAACATCGCTTGACAACCGATGATGGTGTGTTTACGTCCCCCGTAACTTAATGGTTCGGCAAAAGAAACCGATAGAATAAGTACTAGGCTTACAAAGAGTAAGTCCTGGGGTCGATTTGCTCGACTAAAAAGGCGGTGCTCCAGCATGGCCGCAGTCAAATGACTGAAACAAAAAGAGAATAATAACAACAACAACAACAACAACAATAATAATAGTAATAATAATAATAATTTCCTATTTTGGCACACGACCAGCAGTTTTTAGAAGGGGAATAATTGATTCTAATGTCCTCAGTGCTTGACCGGTACTTGTTTCATAGCCTCTGAAAGGAAGAAAGGCAAAGTTGACCTTGGTGAAATATGAATTCAGAAAGTACTGATGTTCTAAAGGTTCTGTCAGCTCACCAAATTGTTTCCAAATTTCATTCAAACATTTTCCCATTCAATAAACAAAATGTTAAGTATTGATCACACGACCATCAAATCAAACTTTGTTACACTGCATTACTGTAGTCTGGTGGATCAACCTGTAGGAAACAGCAATCAAATTCTCTCAAATCAGCCTACGTCATCTTAAAAAAGTGAAGTCACAATAGACAAGGTTATCTTATATATGCAAAAGCATAGATCTGTTTGACTACGAATTACAATTATATGAACTCAATTAATTCATTAGATCCTGTCAAAATGTCCAACCCATGCCAGCATGGAACAGGGACATTAAATTTTGATGTTGTTACTGCTGCTGCCACTGCTGTTGAGCTTTATTGACTGGTTAGCAATAGGAAGTCTAACTGTAAAAACAACAAAAAACACTTTCTTCAATGATATGCATATATATTATTTTGCCAAAACCAATTTTCCCAATCTAGAAATACAAATAATAATAATAGTAATAATGATGATGATGATGATGATGATGAAAGTTGATGCAGTAAATTTGAAGGCAATGCATTAATACCTTGGTCAATAAACTAAATTAGATAATTAAATAGTGGTCAAGAGTGTTTATAGATACAAGCTTGAATTTAGCTTTGTCCTGGATGATACAACAATGATTTCTAAGAAAGGACACAAAACCATAAGTTTGTTGAGGTGGGGGGTATTGTTTATTAGCTGCGTTCTTATTGGGAAATGGCTCTGATATGGAGATGATGTAAGTTTGTGGTGTGTGTCTGGGTTGTATGTGGAGTCACATGAGATATGGCCCATCATCAGGTGGGCCACATTACTAAAAAAAATTCAAGGTTATTTTCTGTTCAGCATGCCATTTAGAAAGTCCCACATCTCATAGTTTTCCAATGATTGGTGTAGTGTGTTATTATGTGCACATGAACGAGAGTTGTTGGAGGTGACAGCAAGTGGAGGTGATTAATATGGAAGCATGTGATGAACATAACCAAACCTTATGGTACACCTGTGTTTATAGAATGTGAATAGATGAAAAGAAGCCTCCATAACAATTGCTGTGATGGTGCAGTCTGAAAAGAAGCTTAACCTTTCAGCATTTAAACCAGCCATATCTGGCCCAAATATCATACCAGTTTTATGTACAGACTGGCTGTATTCAGCCTCTCACACCTACCCTATGACTTGGCTTCTGGCTTCATGCTTTTGCTTGAAGGGGCTGGGGTCATTCCAAGTTAGTGGTCCCAGAGGTGTCATCATGTGTAGAGCTGACCAGGTCCACCAATCCTCTCCATCACTGGCACTTTCTTGCCAGTTCCTCTGCATCCTCCAAGGCAATGTCAAGCCTCTGGAGATCTTCCCCAATCATGTCGAGCCATCTGGTGTAGAGCCTGCTATGAGGTCTCTTCCAGCTCACAGTTGCTGCATTGAATGAGAGTGAAGGTTGATCAAACAGGAGATAGAGGACATGTCATACTAAAAATATACATGCACATCATCAAAATCTCAGCAAAAAAAGATAATGCATGAATAATTCAAAATATTGTGAATAAATAAGCATTAGATTAGACAGAATAGGTATTAGGGAAGGTAACTGAGAATAACTGTATCCATCACCTTACAAGTCAACTGAAACACTGATGGGCTCAAATAAAAAAAATACCCTGTGTAGTATTTGTTCAACCCAAGTTTCACAGATAATCCCTTATTACTCATGTTTTGTGGAAACCTATAACTAATGATACAACTGTTTCTGAAATGCAACATAAAATAAAATAAATATATAAAAATTCAGCTCTTGACTGTTTAGATAATGGTGAGTTGCCATCATAACCTCAGTATTAACAGACAACCATTAATGTATGTTTGGTAATGTAGCTTCATCTGCCATCTTATCATTCCTATTATCGTGATTGCGCAGTCTTCAGCCAGCCAAATACTGAAAAATCAAGACGAAAGCTATCTTTGAAATAAAAGCGAGTAAACAAAGGAAAGAAATTGCATCATAATTGAATGGAATCAATGTTGTTGCCAGTTTTGTGTGTAATATTGACTGAGCAACTGCTATATATATATAGGTATTGGTGTGAATATATTTAGGAACTGTGGTGGTGTAGATTTATCTGTCTGTGTGTGTGTGTATATATATATATATATATATATATATATATATATGTACACATCATAAATACATGCATACACGCATGCACATACACACACACTCACACACATATATATGAATGTGTACATGCACATAGTATATGTGTGTACATGCATGTGATATATATATATATATATATATATATATATATATATATATATATATATATATATATATATATATTGTTGTACTTGGGGATGGTCATATTGCCAGTTTAGCCAATAAAAACACACGCACTGTATATTTGGTGTTAATTTTTTTTTTTTTTTTTCAGCTTTATATTACATTAATCTTAATCTTAATCTTATTTCGGCCAGAGTTCTGTATATGTATATATATATATATATATATATATGTATATATATAGATATAGATATATATATGAATATTCTGTTGTGTCTGGGGAGAGTCATTTTCGTTGCGTCTTGCAACCCTATCAATAATCTTGACTGTCCGTTATTTATTTACTATTGATAAGGTTGCAAGATGCAATGAAAATTTTAGGAAAATAAAAAGAAAAATAAATGGAAATTTTAACGGTGAGTGTGTTAAATTTTAAGGCACAATAAGAAAATGACTCTCCCCAGACACAACAGAATATACTTCAACACACGAAATCACATAAAAAATCTTGCAAACCAAATCCCAAAACGAAATATATATGAATATATATGGGAGAAAGAGAGTCTACTGAATACTGACCCAACAGAGGGACCAGCTATCCGAATTGACAGTACCTTGGTAGATAAAGCAATTAAGGGTATGAAGACAGGGAAAGCCCCCGGCCCATCAGGAATCACCGCAGAGATGCTAAAAATGTCTGGCGGTGTTGGCTATAGCCTAGTCACCTGTATAGTTAACCAGGTGATACATGAAAGAGTCGTACCCAATGACTGGTGCAGCAGCACCATAGTCAACTGCTACAAAGGTAAAGGTGATGCTTTAGAAACAAATAATTACAGATGTATCAAGTTGTTGGATCAGGTAATGAAGAGGGTCATAGCCCAACTAATTAGGGAGAGAGTCAGATGAATGGTTAGTGAGAGTTGTGCAAGACGTGTACAGGGATGTTGTCAGTAAGGTGAGGGTTGGCAATGAGTACAGTGAAAAATTCTGAGTAGGGGTAGGGGTCCATCAAGGATCAGTCCTCAGCCCCCTCTTATTCATCATAGTCCTCCAGGCAATAACAGAGGAATTCAAGACAGGATACCCTTGAGAGCTCCTCTATACTGATGACCTTGTTCTAATTACTGAGTCACTATCAGAACTAGAGGAAAAGTTTCAGATGTGGAAGCAAGGATTAGAATCAAAGGGCCTTAGAGTCAATCTAGCTAAAACTAAAGTCTTAATAAGTAGGAAGGCAGACAAACCACAAATCCCTTCAGGTAGATGGCGCTACTCAATCTGTAGAAAAGGCATAGGTAGAAACTCCATAAAATGTACCCAGTGTAAGTTATGGACACATAAGAGGTGCATCAATATTAAAGGAAGCTAACTGGGAAGATAGTTTTTGTATGTGGCAAATGCTCAGGAGCAATAAACATTGAAAATGTGCAGAGAACAGCTTCTGTCACATTCCAGGGAGAAAAACTACAAATAGTTGATAGCTTCCATTACCTAGGTGACCAAGTCAGTAGCGGGAGTGGATGCTCTGAAAGTGTAGCTGCTAGAATAAGAATGGCCTGGGCAAAGTTCAGAGAGATCTTACCTCTGCTGGTGACAAAGGACCTCTCACTCAGAGTAAAAGGTAGACTGTATGCTGCATGTGTATGCCATGCTACATGGCTGTGAAGCATGTGCCGTGACTGCTGAGGACATGTGTAAGCTTGCAAGGAATGAAGCCAGTATGCTCCGCTGGATGTGTAATGTCAGTGTGTATATACGACAGAGTGTAAGCGCCCTGAGAGAAAAGTTGGACTTAAGAAGCATCAGATGTGGTGTGCAAGAGAGACGACTGCAGTGGCATGGTCATGTGTTGCAAATGGATGAGGAGAGCTGTGTGAAAGGTGTCACACCCTAGCAGTTGAGGGAACCTGTGGAAGAGGTAGATCCAGGAAGACCTGGGATGAAGTGGTGAAGCATGGCCTTTGAAAATTGGGCCTCACTGAGGCAATGACTAGTAACCGAGACCTTTGGAGATATGTTATGCTTGAGAAGACCTGACAAGCCAAGTGAGACCATAACCCGTGGCCTATGCCAGTGCTGCATAACCAGCCCACTTATGAGTACCCTTCATTCATTGGACAATAAACTTTGCTATAAAGCCACTATAAGCACTCATGTTATACCTCCTCAACCTTAAAATTCAAAGCTTAAATAAAATAAAAGGTTAGTCCTTTATTGCAATTTCGAAGTTATGAATCAAAAGTGAATCCATTTTTCTCGTCAGGAGAACATTCCTGTACACAGAAATTGGCACAAAAAAAAACAAAAACATACCTTGAGGCTTAACATGAGTCCTGACTGGCAAGAATAATGTGTCAATGTCTTTCTGCACAATTATTTATTTTGACTCATATCCAGTTATTATTATTTATTTTCACTTGTATCCAGTTTTTCGCTGTGGCTTATTTAAACTGGTCTCTTATAAATGCTGTGCATGATGTTTGAATACAGAATTTGAATTGTGTAGATAGATGTTGATACATTATTCTTACCAGTTGGGACACATGTTAAGCCTCAAGGTATGTTTTTTTTTGTGTTAATTTCTGTTATAATTGTGATTTATTTACATTTATACACTCTTTTTTTATGAAAAAAATTGTTTTGATTGTGTGTTCTGGCCACTGATATATTCGTAAATAATTTTGAATTGTTTGCTGGGCATACTCCCAATGGACGGAGATCAGAATATAAATGGGATGGTTGGGTAAAGGAAGAGAGAGATATAGATGGTGGCAAGTCCAGGACATACCCTTGAGGTTCAAAGGTCATAATACAAGTGGCAGGATATTACCAAAGGACGGGATTAGAGAGTGCAGAGAGGTGGGAAAGTGAGTGGTGAAAACCTGGGTATGTATGGAGTTGGGTGGGGGCTGCTGGATAGCAATGATACAGAGAAATAGGGCCGTGAGGAAAGGATTGGAAAGTGAGAGGTAGGAATAGTGTATGGAGGAGGAAATGTGAGGAAGAGAAGAGATGTAGAGTGGTTTGTTGGAGCATGGTGTGTGACAAGTTTTCTTGTTATATGTGGGTGAAACACACAGCTCGGTGGGGGGGGGGAGGGCTAGTGGATAGCAATGATATGACACAATGAGACAGAGCCGAGAGGACAGGATTGGGTTGTAGGATGTAAGCATAGTGCATGAAGTGGTAATGTGAGGAAGAGAAGAGATGTAGAGATGTAGTTTGGCTTGTTCCTGTTGGGTGTATGAAAAGTATTTTTGTTAAATGTGGGTGGGGAACACAACGCTTCTAGAACTCAACTTTGCTGATATGGCCAGGTCTTCTCAAGAACCTCATATCGCCAGACACCTTGGTTCATTGTCATTTCCTCCATGAGGCTCTACATCCTGAGATATGTGTGTATATATATATATATATATATATATATATATATATATATATAAGGTTAAGGAGGGTATTGGATTTAACCAAACCCAAAGATACAGGTAATACCGAGTAAGTGCTGTATACCGGCTAGTTATGCCCCAATCGTTGTATAAACAGGATTGGGGATTATAAGTCGTGTATTAGCGTGTGTATGTATAAATAGAGAAAAGGATAAAGAGAACAATGGCAAAGTTAGAAATATATTTTATGGATAGAGTCTTACAGCTGTTTCAGGGAAGATCCAATGCATCCCTTCATCAGAGACAGAAATAGTAGAGGAATCGATTATTAAGGGATGCATTGGATCTTCCCTGAAACAGCTGTAAGACTCTATCCATAAAATATATTTCTAACTTTGCCATTGTTCTCTTTATCCTTTTCTCTATTTATACATATATATATATATATATATATATATATATATATATATGTATATATATATATATAGGCATCACTAAAGTGACAGAGGGTACTAAGTGGTACTGACATTACTAGAAATAAGAGTCAAAACAACACAATAGCCACAAATGCACTATCTTAATGACTGACAAAGGAAATATGTTCCCTAGGAGATAGCCAGATCACTGATGATTTCGAATTTTGATGCAGAGCATCTTAATTCTCATCTGTGGCTCTTACTGTATACATCCTCACCCACACGCCTGATGGGCTTCTTTCAGTTTCCATCTACTAAATCCACTCACAAGGCTTTGGTTGACCCAAGGCTATGGTAGGATACACTTGCTTAAGGTGCCAAGCAGAGGGACTGAATTAGGAATCATATGGTTGGGAAGCAAACTTCTTATGTCACAGCCATGCCTGTGCTGTATATATGTATGTATGTATGTATGTATGTATGTATGTATGTATGTATGTATATACACACACACACGTACATATATATGCATATATATACACATGTATATGTATGTATACATATATACATATACACATATTTACATTCACACATAGACACACATGCACACACATTCCTTCCTGCTCCCCCCACCACACACATGCACACACACCTTTTAATTTTAGCTAGCAGGAAGAAAGACGGGATTCTACTGGCATATGAGAAGTGGCTATATTCTTTTACTCACTTTTATACAGAAAAGGAATAAAGTAAGAATTCTAGCTGGTGTACTCACTATTAATTATGTATGCAGAAGTGGTGCAATGGGATCAGAGGCAGAATCCCAGAGAATGACATATACGGTAGATAAGGTATATTTAGTAGAAAAAGCAACAATAATACGGTCTTTCAAATATTTGGAGAATTCCTAAGTTGATAATTTCTGTTACCTAGGTGACCTAATAAGTAATGGAATATGATCTTTAAAAAAAGCTTTGTAGCTAGAGTAAGGACAGGGTGGAAAAGTTTAGAGATTACTTTTGCAGGCAGCAAAACATTTCTTTTTCTCCATGAAGGACAGTTCATATAATGTTTCTTTAAGGAGCAATAATGTTGGAAGGGAGGTGGTGCAGTTAGTGAAATATGGGCATTAACCCTTTTGTTGCCATAATTCTTTTGAAATACACTGCTTTTATTTCAATTAATTTTGAAAATAATGAAGAATTTAGTAAAACAACTTTGTCATAATGAAGCCGGTATTTTGAACAAGGCCAGCAGTTTGAGGGGAGGGGGTAATTTGATTACATTGACCCCAGTACTTGACTGATATTTTATTTTTTGGGACCTTGAAAGGATGAAAGTCAAAGTAACCTTTGCAGAATTTGAACTCAGAATGTAAAGTGCTAAGCATTTTGTCTCACATGTTAATGTTGCTACCACTTCAGCACCTGTTTGAGGCCTAAATTAACATGAAATTTTGATGGAAGTTTTTTAGATTACATTAAAACAGAAAGTTGTGTCATAGAATAAGGCAGTCTCAAACAAATTTGTATGGAAAAGATTAAGCATAGAGGATATATGGAGGCTGGAATGAAATGTGACCTGCACGCTTCAATGGATGTATAATATTAGCATGCATGCCTGATGGAGAACAAATCAGCCGGGAGAAAAATAAGTAGTGTATAAGTGAGAACACTGAGTCATTGTGGTCTTGTAATATGCATGGAGAAGACTGTTGGGTAAAGAAGTGTTAAGGGATCAAACTGGAAGGAACCTATGGGAGGGGAAAACTAAAGGAAGCATGAGAAGTGGTAAAAGTTGATTTTAAGATTTTAAACTTCACAAGATAGATGACAAAAGACTGCAATGAGTTGTGAAATGTGCTGGAAAAGATCCATCCAAGCCAAGCAAGCATGGAAGCATGTTCATATAATGATGATGATGATGATGAGGAGGAGGAGGAGGAGGGTTATGACAACGACGATGATGATGATGATCATCATCATCATCACCATGACATACATGCACACACACACACACATACAGGGTGCAAAAGAAAACCCTATCACATTTTACTCAGTCATTTGTGTGGTGCTACTGAAGTTAGGCAGGTGCCTTCAGATTTCTAATGTTTAATAACTGTCTTTTCTTTAGTTATCATCATGGTTTGGACCAGTGCACATCATATGATTGCTGTTGAAAAACTTATCAAAAATAGTGAATTTTTTTTTTTTGTTTTTTTTTTGCTGCATCTGTATCATTGTACACAGGTATGAAAGTACATATACAATTATGTACATTCACACATTTTTACAAAATATAACTATATAAATTGTACATAAATTGTCATGCACAAGTATTTGATAAACATACAGGTAGCTATACCATACACAGTGACCTTATAGTTAAACCATAGAACTCATTCTGCAGAATGTACCTAAGAACAGCTGGAATAGTTTGCATTGATTATTTTTGTCTTATCCAGTAAATCTAATTATGTTTGTCCTACATAGAGTAAAAGCAGTTGAAAACTAGTTTTTAAAAATACTAGGAATAACAGGCACTAATTCTACTCATTTATATATTAGTACATTGGTTGGCAGTATGTATGATATAATTACAGTTGTGAGACAGTTACATATCAGTACAGTCACTGAAGTGTGTATAATA
The DNA here is from genome assembly GCF_046866305.1 of Octopus bimaculoides. NCBI lineage: Eukaryota > Metazoa > Mollusca > Cephalopoda > Octopoda > Octopodidae > Octopus > Octopus bimaculoides. Next base: position 72,098,486 of record NC_142937.1, on the reverse strand, counting down.
TAACCATAATAGTAAGACATGTTTATAGTACAGTTGCTGGAAGTGTGTATAATTGCTATAGTGAGACATAATTACATATCAGTACAGTCACTGGTAGTCATCATCATCATCCCCATCATCATCATCCCCATCATCATTATTGTCGTCATTGTCATCATCATCATCCTTGTCATCATCATCATCCTTGTCATCATCATCATCCTTGTCATCATCATCATCCTTATCATTCAATGTCCTTTTTCCATGTTAGAATAGGTTGGATGATTTGACAGGATCAAAGGACTCTATTGTGCTTCACTAGATGGACAATGTCAGTTTGCATGAACAACAAAGCACAAATGTGCTGAGGGAAAGACTGGGCATGAGAGGAATCTGGTGTAGTGTGCAAAACAGAAGACTGCTGGTATGGACATGTAATGCATATGAATGAGGACAACTGTGTAACGAAGTACCAAAGTACCAATCACTTCATGTGGACGAAGCTTATGGGAGGAGACCTAAGGCAGCATAGGATAAAGTGGTGAAAGCTCTTCTCGAGTCTTTGTATCATACAGACAAGATAATCAAGGACTGGGATGACTGGCAATATATAGTTCTCAAGAAGACCTGCCTATCTTGACAAGACTGATTCAGGAAGCGTAATCTGTATATATACACAACTGGGTTTCCTGTCCAATTTCCTAGCTAAGACATTACCACCATCTATTATCTAACTACTGTATTCTGCTAATTTAATTAAATGTGTGTAGATCTGCATGTTTCACCAGCTTTTCCTTGATATCTCTTATCTTTTTCATGACTTAGAATCATTTCACTCAATATTCATTCTTTATTCTTAGTACTACCTTCTCCACCTTCATTTTACATTGACCCCTTTTATGCTACCAAATTATCTCTACTTCTCAACTATTCATCTCCCCCTTCTCTTATTCACTAAAGCATGCTTTTCCTCTTATCACACACTTACAAACTACCCAATCTCACATCTCTCGCACCATTCCTCTATCAGCTGTATCATTATTACTGTTCTGCTGCTCTTCAACCTTTGCCACACTGCCAGTCATCTCCTACTCTGCCTTACCTTCCATCAACTCATATGTATTATTGATTATCCTAGCATGCCCGTATCCACCAGTAACCACATCCACCCCTCAACACTGCCTAATCTTTACAGTTCTCACCTACTCGTCCCTACCTTCACTCCAATGTCTACTTATCCTTCAACACTTGTTCTTCATTCATTATATTCACCCCATCACATATTGCTCATCTCTCACTTTCTTCCTTCACTCTTACAACCTCTACCCATTCACACTCTCTTCTTCTGTTCCTACTCTTACTCCTTTTGTATTTTGAGGTTCCATCCTGACACCTCATCATTACTGTTTTATATCTTTCCAACTCTACCCTTATCACTCTTACCCTCTCTTCCATAGAAGAGAGGGTGAGAGTAATGAGTTATGTAGCTCCTCTATGGTAAGAAACCTGTTTTGTTCCGGCCCCTTCTCTCATACTTTAACTTCTATTCTCCTAGTATAAAATATTTTCCATCTCTATTGTAGTTAAACTCAATCGAAGGGGATCATAGTCTTGAAAGCTGCACAGCAACCTCTCTAGCATGGGCCTATGATAAAAGAACCCAGTACATGCTCTAAAGTGGTTAAGAAGGGCAGCCAGCTGTAGAAACCATGCTAAAGTAGACATTGAAGCTTGATGTCAGTACTTTGACCAGTCAGATTCTGTCAAGCTGTCCAACCCATTGTGAGCCTTGAACATGGATGTTAAATGATGATGATAATGATGGTAACGCTGACAATGCCACCACCGATGATGACAATGATGACAATGATGATGACAGAGTGCAATATTACTTTGTAGCATCTTTTATTAGTACTGTAATTCTAAACTACTTCCTCTCTCTGTAAGATAATTCAAACAAACATTTTTGAAAGTTGGCAATAACCAGTTGAAACTTGTTGAACCATTCCTGGGTTTGACCAGTAGAGAAAACCAAAATGCATTAACCATTGAGTTTATTTATATAGCAAAGCTGAGTGTATATCTATTAATGTATGCACGTGAACTTACATACAGTTTATTTATACAGCAATGCAGAATGTATGTTTATTAACGTATACATGTTAACTTATAATAAACATTTTATTTAAGCACCCAGGCTGAGCATATGCTTATTACTGTACATATTCGTGCATACAAGCACTAACATATGGTTGATATGCACCTGTACCTATACAAACACAAACCCTAGTAAACATGCATATATGCACCAATGAGCTGATGCAATCAGTTCTCACCCACATGTCAGTTTACACATACGTGTGCAACTGCCCACACACATGCATTGCAGATACACATGCATAGGCATCAGACATCCACATTTATGCACTTATGCATCTAGTACACACACACACACACACACACACACATACACACACACACCTGCAAGTTCCTTCAAAGGCTGGCCAGACAGCAAGGTGCTACCAGCTTCCTGTTCAGTCAAGCCATGCTGTCCAGGAAATCCTTCTTTTTAATGCATCTGGTTGGTGTCTCTGGAATGTTGATCTAACAACCCTAGGTGATCTGCCTTGACCAATTGCAGTCCAGTTTCCTGTAGCCATCTTGGACTTCCTGCATCTCTCAATTCCATTAACTGAGTTAGGTTTCTGTAAGAAGCCTATGAAACATTAAGTTGCATGGGGCTGAATCGAATTGTTTTGAATAATAATAATAATAATAATGATGATTATAATAATAATAATAATAATAATAATAATGATAATATGTATACACACACACATACACACACATATGTATAAATATGTATGTGTGTGTGTATATATATATATATGTATATGTATGAGTGTGTGTATATATATATATATATATATATATATATATATATTTAAGGACTGTATCAAGTCCTTCTTTAAGGCCTGTGATATGCAGAAGACTGACTGGGAGAGTTATGCCTGTCATTACCACAGATGGAGGAAGCAGGTCAAGGAGGGGGGTTGACACTTTTGAGAGAGTATGTATTCTGCATGAAGAACTTAAGCATGCTGCTTGAAAGCACACTGCTGGTATAGTGAATGGGGAAAGCTTGTTTTGCAATGTTAGCAGATATGTATGCTTGTCAAGAGCAGGACTCATCTGCCACCAACAGAGCCACAAATGCAAAATATAAGTTAGTCCTAGAGCACACTATGTTCTTGAAGGTCAGCAATGGTCTTCCTCAGTCATGAGTGGACCGCCATCATCTATATATATAAAAATGAGAATGTGTGTGTGTGTGTGTGTGTGTGTGTGTGTGTGTGAATCCCTAAAACTCGAGAACTACGCAACCAATTTCATTCAAATTTTACACATGCCTTACTTAGGGTTCTAGTTGTGTTTTAGTCAAAAAAAATTTTTAACTTCTTGCAGAGTTCGAGCCCACGGCAACATAATATCTCCTCCACTATTTAAGTATTACGTGTCAAAAGTGAAACAAAAACACTCATGTCAAATACTTTCACTTTAAAAATGAAACTATTCCACTAACTGAAACAATCACATTTCGATACTGTAATGACACATACTTTCAGAGAGAGAGAAAGAGAGAAAGAGAGAGAGAGAAAGAGAGAGAGCGAAAGAGAGAGAGAGAAAGAGAGAGAGAGAGGTGTATATGTATACATATAGATGTATATGTACACGTTATTCCACTAACTGAAACAATCACATTTCGATTCTGTAATGACAGATACTTCCAGAGAGAGAGAAAGAGAGAAAGAGAGAAAGAGAGAGAGAGATGTATATGTATACATATAGATGTATATATACACGTATATGTATAGATATATATATAGATATAGATCTATATGCATACATGTATATGTATACATATGTGTAGATGTATATATATATATATATAGATGTACATGTAATATGTACACATATATACATATATATACATACATACAGATATCTATACATATATACACTCATCACACACATACACATGCACACAAACACACACATTAGTCATTTGTTTTCTTATCCAAAACTACGTCAAAAGTACTGAATGGATCTTTATGAAATTTGGAAATTATATTCTATGCATAACGGCCATAACTCCCATGAAAATTCATATATTTTTGATGTTGATGAAATTTTAACCCGAACATAACAGATGAGCATTATTTGTAATTCAACGGTACACCAGTGTAAGACTACCCTTTCAGATATACTTACATTGTGATTTCTGCAATGTGGTGCATAAATTGTCAAGTAAATGAGACGCATCTTTGCCTCCACTGATTCACTTGCAAAGTGTTGAGTAAAATTATTTCGTTGCAGACCTCTTTGAGTCTTTTTATTATCACTGCGACATAGTCCCCAGTTGGTAACATTCATTTCAAGGCCTTCCCAGATGAGAGACTGGTTGTTCTAAGACATTTATCGATTGTAAATTTTGTCTGCAATTTGGAAATTATATTCTATGCATAACGGCCATAACTCCCATGAAAATTCATATATTTTTGATGTTGATGAAATTTTAACCCGAAAATAACAGATGAGCATTATTTGTAATTCAATGGTACAACAGTGTAAGACTATCCTTTCAGATATACTTACATTGTGATTTCTGCAATGTGGTGCATAAATTGTCAACTGATTCACTTGCAAAGTGTTGAGTAAAATTATTTCGTTGCAGACCTCCTTTGAGTCTTTTTATTATCACTGCGACACACATAGTCCCCAGTTGGTAACATTGATTTCAAGGCCTTCCCAGATGAGAGACTGGCATTCCACTTAATGTCTATGTTCCATGCTGGCATGGATTGGAGAGTTATTAATGTAGAAATATGGTATCGTAGCTACTAACAGTTGAGGGTTGCATAGTCTAGAGGGCGTTTTTAGATTTCATTATTCTCTTTAACCCGGGCAATGCCGGGTATTTCTGCTAGTCATATATATATTTTCCCAGATTCTGTACCATATATAATATATATACACCCCTAAACTGGAAATTGGTCTGTAAGGATTATTCATTTCTCCCAACAGAGTGAACTTGAGCAACATAAAATGAAATGTTTTGCTCAAGAACAATGCATTGCCAGTCCAGGAATTGAAACTACACTCTTACAATCATGACTGGAACACCTTCACTGTGCACCTTCAAATTACAATTGTTAATTGTTGGAAGTCAAGTAGACTGAGATGTACATATACTGTTATCATATAGAGTGGAAGTTCAATACGAAGTTTTGAACTCATTATCTTGTGGTTAACAATCCATTATTTTAAATTTGTAGCCATTAAGTCTTTAAACATTATTTTACTGGGTTTAGTCTCTCGACTGTTGCCATGATGGGGTATCACCTCCAAAAATTTCATTATCATACTGACCTCAGTACATACTTCAAACTGGCATTTATTTTGTCGATCTCTGCTTGATGAACTGCTAATTTGAGACATAGTGAGATACAATACTCGATTTAACAACAAATGTAAACACTCACACACAGACACACACACATATTAGGTGCAATAACGACTGTGTGGTTCAGAAGTTTGTTTCCCAACCACATGGTTCCATGTTTAGTCCCTCTGTGTGGTACCTTGGGCAAGTGTTTTCTACTATAGCCTTAGGCCAACCACAGATGTGTGACTGAATTTGGTAGATGGAAATTGCAGCGTTGTTCATCAGAAAATGACCGAGAAACATATTTATAAAGAAGAGTTGTTTGCTTCATACTCCTCGTGTGCCGATTGTGTCCAAAAGAAAGAAACAAATAGTACAATGTGGCTGTAGGTCATAACACCTGGGCAACACCGGGATGCATTGCTAGTACATATATATATATATATATATATATATATATATATATATATATATATATATATATACCAGAGTAAGTACATAAATGCTAAACAAGGTGGAAAAAATAGTACTTGAATACTGGACGTAGAGTAATATGCTTTATTAAAAAAGCAGCAAAAATATCACAAAAACTGTTACTCAGAGTTTGCTGTTACCAGTCGTTGGACAGTTTTGTTTAGAATTCTAAACAAAACTGTCCAACAAATGGGAACGTGAAACTGTGAGTAACAGTTTTTGTGATATTTTTTCTGCTTTTTTTAATAAAGTATATACATATATATATATATATATATGTCTAAATATACTTGTAGATATATGTATGTTTATATACAGACACATGTGTGTGTATGTGTATGTGTGTATATATATATATATATATATATATATATATATATATACACACACACACACACACACATACACATATATATATGTATGTATGATTATGCCTATACCATGCAAATACAATCTTGTAATACCACAAAATTAGTGATATGTATATTAAAGTAAAAAGCTTTTCTATTTTCATAATTATGAAGTGAATTATAGAAGAATTGATTATATTTCTAAATCGGACAATTCTACAGACTGTTTCAAGTGGTGTATATCAATACTACAATCGCATCATTAATATATTCTGCTTATTTTCTCTCTAACTTCCTCTTTCCCTACCACAGTGCCAGCCTATTTTTTTACCTTTTTCTCTTGGTTTATCTTGGGTTGTATTGAAATGCAGAAGATGTGTGTCTGATGCAAATTTCTCTTTCAAGCATATTTATCTATGTTTGATTTTAAGATTTTTTCTTTCCTCATAAGTACATGTATGCATATGGCCATGTATTTGAATGCATGTGCAAATATATATATATATATATATATATATATATATATATGCTTGCACAATTAAATACATAATTACATACATATATATACACACACTAACACACCTGCACATATATATATATATTAACATCGAATGGTTAGTTTTCATTGTTCTTTCTTCTTGTTTTGCCTTTGTGAGTTACAAGTAATGCTATCTGTTGGAGTCTCAGCATTTTGGCTGCTATTTCTGAACTTCGGTATGTGGTGAAGCAACTGTTTTGCTGATCCCTTAATTATGTTTATATATATATATATATATATATATATATATATATATATATATATATATATATAAATGCATATATATATATATATATATAAACATAATAATAATAATAATAATAAAATCAAAACCGCTGACAAATGGTATAAACACCATCTTGAAGCTGTGACTGAGGGAGAAAATGTGTCGCTTCTCTGGGACTTCCCTGTACATACTGACAAAACTATCAAAGCTAATAGAGTGGATATCATTATAAAAGATCAGACAAAAAAGATGTGTTTATTAATTGACATGAGTATTCCTTGCGATCACAATATAGTGGCGAAAGAATTTGACAAGATCAGTAAATATAAAGACTTGCTAATAGAAATTGAAAAAATGTGGCATCTCAAGGCAACTACCGTGCCAGCGATTGTAGGATCTCTAGGAATGATAAAACAAAGGTATTGAAATCTATTTGAAAATGATACCAGGCCTGCCATCCCTACAGGAAATGCAAAAAATTGTGTTAACTGGAATGACTCATGTACCGAGAAGTGCATTATCGCTGTGAAAACAACATCCATTCTTGAATCTATTATTTATTAATTTTTTTTACATACATATTTTACCTGTGAATTTGCGTGTGTAAACTGGGAATGCATACAACGAGTTTCTCTGCCCTAAGTGTACGGAAATCACTCGGCGAGAAATGGAAGAAAATTTGAAGAAAGAAGAAAAAAAAACAATAATAATAATAATAACAATAACATCGAAAAATACCTTAGGAATGAGAACCCAGGGTGGAAATTTCCCCAAGACACCTGATGAAGGCTGGAGGGTGTATCAGCCGAAATGTTATGTTAACAACAAACAAGATGAGGACAAATATCCGTCGAATGTAAATAATGTAAATAATGTAAATAGTATATATGTATGTATGTTTAGTTATATCTATCTATCTATCTATTTATCTATCTATCTATCTATCTATCTATCTATCTATCTATCTATCTATCTATCTATCTATCTATCTATTTATCTATATAACAACAAACAAGACAAGGACAAATATCTGTCAAATGTAAATAATGTAAATAATACAGTTCTATATTTAAGAGAATATGACCAAAAACTGCGTGTACTCCATCCCATGCAGCTGTGGTAGATTATACAAAGGCGAAACATGTCGCCCCCTCAAAATAAGGGTAGAAGAACATCGCAAAGCTGTGACATGAGGAGATATTGATAAATCGGGTATAGCTGATCATGTATGGCAAAATGGAAACCACCTCCCCCTGTGGGATGAAGTTAAAATAATAGACAAGGAACAACACTGGAAAATACGAAAACTAAAAGAAGCAGCACATATGCTAGGACACAACAACATCCTAAGTAGACCGAGTGCAGATATGAATAGCATATGGGAACCGGTATTGAGGATGGATAGAAAAATAACAGATTTATAAGCCTTAAAATTCACCCCATAATTGCCCACGGGCATATGGCGTAGTGGTTAAGAGCGCGGGCTACTAACCCCAAGGTTCCGAGTTCGATTCACGACCTGATTAATAATAGTAATAATAATAATAATAATATAATAATAGTAACATCGTTAGGAATGAGAACCCAGGTTCAAAATTTCCCCAAGACACCTGACGAAGGCTGGAGGGTATATCAACCGAAACGTTGTGTTAACAACAAACAAGATGAGGACAAATATCCGTCGAATGTAAATAATGTAAATAATGTAAATAATGTACATCTCTTCTCTTCCTCACATTTCCTCTTCATGCACAGGCTTACCTCTCACTCTCCAGTCCTGGCCTCTTGGCCCTGTGCCACTGTATCATTGCATATGCCTGACACTTTGCCACCATCTCTATCCTGCTGTCTCCTTCTCTCTCTTTCCTTCTCTTACACTTCCCTGATGTTGGGTAACCGTGTATTTCCTTTGTGGCAGTACACCTGTTTCTGTCTTCATTCCTGATCTCTCTCTCTCTCTCTCTCTCTCTCTCTCGCTCTCTCTCTCTGACTGGGTAACCGTGTACCTGTTTCTGTCTCTCTGCCTCACTATAACCTTTCATCATCCAATACAAGATCACCCCCTCCAATGCCACCCTCTCAAAAGAGTTTTTTTTTTGGTCTTGCAAGTACTTGGTAACCTTGTCAGTGCAGGTGCCACTTAAAAGCACCCAGTCCACTCTGCTGAATGATTGGTATTAGGAAGGGCATCCAGTTGTAAACATCCTGCCAAAACAGTCACAGAAGTTTGGTGCAGGCTTCTGCCTAGCTGGTTCTTATCAAACTGTCACACCCATGCCAGCATGGAAGGCAGACCTTAAAAAATGATGATGATGATGATGAAAATGATGATATTCAACTCATAAAGGGTAACACTTAACTGAAGTTACAAGCTGGATGTTAGGGTTGGGTTTGGCTTTGTATAATCTAAGTTTGTAATGTAAAATCTTGGAAATGACACTTTCCAGATAAGATTAGCTCACTTCAGTGTTGTTGGTATTAAAGAATTTGTGATGTTTATGTTTGATGATGTGTGTTCTTAACAATGGTTTCAAATTTTGGTGCAAGGCCAGCAATTTCAGGGGAAGGCTAAGTTGATTACATTGATTCCAGTGATCAATTTGTAATTATTTCATTGACCACAAAAAGATGAAAGACAAAGTTGACCCCAACAGTATTTGAACTCAGAACATAGAGTTTCAAGAAATGCCACTAGGCAATTTTTCTAGTGCAGTAATGTTTCTGTCAGCTTACAACCTTAAAATGTGTACTTAATGATATCAGGAAGCTTCTAGCTATATTATGGTTACAATCATGTTGTTGGGTTGGTTGAACAAAAGTATTCTTTTGTTTCTTTGTGTGTGCGTGTGCTTGTGTCTGCACCCTTGAATAGTATTTTATTGAGAAAACCACTTTTTTATGCATTGATATAAGAAATGCAAGAACATGAAGATACATACATACGTATATATACATATGTATAAACACACACACACATATGTATAAATAGATATATATGAATATATACAAGGGGTACCCAAAAGAAACTGGAATTTTGCAATACTACTTTATTCACTTAATTTTACACGTTTACACTTTTATTGCCTTCAAAATATTCTTCATTTGAAGCAATGCATCAGTCCAGACCAGGGGTCCCCAAACTTTTTAGACCATCAACCCCTTCATGGAATCCTTGACCCCTCATTGACTCCCAGGCATGTACAAGAAAATAAATTAATAATGATAATTAAGTAGACGTGCATTTATCGATCCCTTGAATAGTTCCATCGACCCCCAGTTGTCAATATCAACCACTTTAGAGACCCCTGGTCCAGACGCGTTTTCCACTGTTCAAAGCAGTCCTGGAACTCTTGTGAAGGGACACCTTTTAATGCTTCTGTCGTTTTTATCTTCACCTCTTCCACATCTGCAAAACGTTTTCCTTTAAAGACTTTTTTCATTTGGTGGAACAAAAAAAGTTGCAGGGAGCAAGATCGGGGTAAACAGGGTCATGTCATTTTTTGGTCAAAAACTGTCTCACACTCCAGGCAGTGTGTGAAGGTGTATTGTCATGATGAAACCACTACTCTCCACTTTGCTACTGGTCAGGGCGTTTTTGTCTTGCTGTGTCTCGCGAATGCTTCAGAACTACCAAGTAAAATGTCTGGTTAACAGTTTAACCAGAAGGAACAAACACTGTGCAGGTAATTCCTTTTATTTCGATGAAACAAATCAGCATTGTCTTCACATTGGACTTCACTTAATGCATTTTTTTGCCAACATGGTAGCATCGAATGCTTCCATTGACTTGATTGATGCTTTGTTTCCAGGAAAGCACCAGCTATCCTCCCCAGTGATGATCTTCGAAAAAGGGTCCGGATCAACTTCCAGCTGTTCTTTCAGTTCACAACATGCATTCAGTCATGACTGCTTTTGATCTTCCATGAGCAAGTGACACACAAATTTTACTGCAACTCTTTTCATTCACAATTCCTCATGCAAAATTCGTTGGTAGGAGCTCAAGAACACACCAGTCACATCAACAAGTTCTTCAACTGTTCGTTGATGGTCTTCCAAGATCAGTTCATGAATTTTCAGGATCTTTTCATTCATTCAGAAGGTCAACAGTTGCCCTGAACAAGATTGGTCTTCAAGCGAGACGTGATCATTCCTAAAGTGTGAAAACCATTCATAAACTTGAATTTTGCTCATAGCAGTGCCCTTGTAAGCTATTTGAGACATGAGAATTGTTTTGGCTGCCGTTTTCCCAACAGAAAACAGAATTTCATAGAAGCATGCCGTCACTTCATTTCAGTTATCGCAAAAATCAATGAACAGGTGAGAAACATTGCAAAACAAAGGCGCACCACATGGCAGTATAACTTCATTCGATGCTGCTGGCTGGCACACTGATACCTGGGGGTCACACCAAATGGCTTCTAGTGGTGGAAGCCTGAACTACCATAGACTTGTCCTACAGAGAACGTTTCAGGTTACTTTTGGGTACCCGCTCTTATATATATACTCCCCACTTGTGTGTGTGTGTGTGAGTGTGTGTGTGTGTGTGTGTGTGTGTGTGTGTGTGTGTGTGTGTGTGTGTGTGAAAAATAATATAACATGAGGATAGAAGTTACATATGTATAAATACACACATATCTATAAATAGATATATATAAATATATACAAGGAGGTACCCAAAAGAAACCGGAATTTTGCAATATTACTTTATTCACTTAGTTTTACATGTTTGCACTTCTATTGCCTTCAAAGTATTCTCTATTTGAAGCAATGCATCAGTCCAGCAATGTGAATCGTGATATATGTTTCTGCACTCCACATCAACTTTAAGTTGCTGGGCTCATATTTATATAGCATTATGTAAGATTACTCTTAATATTTACTATGTATTTGAATATTGTTCAGTAACAGCTGTCTGTGGGTGCTTCATCGGGTGAAGTCCAATTAAGAACTGCTAGATTTTTCTGAATTTACCATGTACAATACTTTCCACCAATCAAATAATTACATTCCAGTGGTAGGTGGTGCTTATGGATAACAAACTGAAAAACTCATTACATTAATGGCAACAACAATAACTGTGTAACACAAGTTTTGTCCATAGGTAGCAACTGTTATTTCCTATTTGAAAGTATGGAAAATGGTTAATATTTTCTTCAGACTTTGCTTTTGTTACATTTATTCATATGCTAAAGAATTCCTCTCAACACATGGCTATTATACTCCCCCACTATTCCTGCTCATGATCAGAGATGCATATATTGTCAGCCACTGAGTGACATGCTCAAGTGGTTAAGGTCAAGCAAGTGACATGTAAATTTGTGGTATCTGAGCAGAATATTTGCTAAAATGATATTTCTGCTTCAGGAACACTGAATACTTAATCTGTCTGAATTGTAAAGGAAAATAGGTCAGTTTCAAAACTCTCTAGGTCACAAAAGCAAAGTTTGAAGGGAATAGTAGTAATTTCATTTGATTTCTATATAGAATCAAATTGGAAATAACACTTACTGATCAAAGACAAAAAATAAATAAATAAATAAATAAATAAATAAATAAATAAATAAATAAAATTTTGTTACACACCGTAATACTGACAATAACTAAGACAATGTGTCCTTCATGTTACCTACTGTGGTGATTAAAGAGAAAATAGCTAAGTAAAAAAAACCTTATTTAAATGAAGCATCAGTTGTGGTGTGCAAGAGTGACAATTGCGCTGGTATGGACATGTAGCAAGAATGGATGAGGATAGCTGTGTGAAAAGGTGCCACACCCTAGCAGTTGAGGGAACCTGTGGAAGAGGTAGGCCCAGGAAGACCTGGGATGAGGTGCTGAGGCACGACCTTCAAACATTAGGCCTCACCGAGGCGATGACTTCTGACCGAGACCTCTGGAAATATGCTGTGCGTGAGAAGACCCGGCAAGCCAAGTGAGACCTAAATCTAAGGCCTCAGCCAGCCCACTTATGCGTACCTTCCTTCATTGGACACTAAACTCCACTTGCGAAGACCTGTTGAGGCAAGTGAAATCGAAATCGAATTAAATTCGACGACTGGCACCCATGCCAACGTTGTCTCCTTCATTGGACACAAAACTCAGCTTGATCGTTGCCAGTGCCGCCGAACTGGCTCCTGTGCAGGTGGCACATAAAATACACCATTTTGAGCATGGCCGTTGCCAGTACCGCCTGACTGGCCTTCGTGCGGGTGGCACGTAAAAGCACCCACTACACTCACGGAGTGGTTGGCGTTAGGAAGGGCATCCAGCTGTAGAAACTCTGCCAAATCAGATTGGAGCCTGGTATAGCCATCTGGTTTCAGGTTTCACCAGTCCTCAGTCAGATCGTCCAACCCATGCTAGCATGGAAAGCGGATGTTAAACGATGATGATGATGATGATATATATATATATATATACACACACACACACACACACACACACACACACACACACACACACACACACACACACACATTCAAGCATACATACACTGGGCTTCTTTCAGTTTCTGTCTACCAAATTCACTCCCGTGGCCTTGATTCACCTGGGGGGCTACAATAGATGCTTGCCCAGGTGCCACATATTGAAACTAAACCTGAAACCAGGTATGGGAAGCAAATTTCTTAGCCAAACAGCCATCCCTCAATATCTATGATAACTATGTTGCCAAATTCTTTCATTGTAAGAGTGTTGGAAAGGCCATTATCTGGTGTGAGCAAAGTTCCAGGTAGTCAGTAGGTCGAAAGAAAGTAGAGATCCAGCAAAGATTTCTTGGTGCTTGGATGTTTGTATGATAATCTTTTGTGAGGTAGGATCTTGAGAATTGTTTTATCTGGCAAGAAAGATATGAAAAGCTACAGTCAATCAAACATAGCCATTGAGAACTAAATGTATGCAAGTAAAAGGAGACAAACCACAAAAACTTCAGTTTATAGTTTTTAATTTCTATAGCAAACATGAATTCACATTTACCTTCTGTTGCATATCTAAGATTAAGGCTTCATATTATGTGAGACATCAGTAATAAAAATGGTCTGGTCTCTTAATCTAGTGCATATATTTACAAAGACAAAACAATATCCATATTTTTTCGCTTAAAAAAACCCACCATAATCTTTTTAACAAATAAAACATCCAAAATATGATAATTTCTGTTCAGATTGGTACTAAAGTAAAGATTTACTGAACTGTTGGTAGAATCAATTGAATCAATCACTGCATCTTATAGTAAATTATTATTTTATTGATCTTAGAAGCAAGGAAGACAAAATCAGAAGATAGTGTGAGGTTAGAAAGAAATTTCCTTTGTAAAGACATGCCAGAGTGAACTGACTGACTAAATCCCCAGTTTATCCTCAAAGTGATCAACTTGATAGAAATACTGAGATAAGATAAGGTTGCTTGGAAATAGGTTGTTATGTAAGATAGCTTGAAGTGAGAATTATGATGAGGATGATGATGATGGTGGTGGTAATGGTGGTGGTGGTGGGAGCAATGGTGGTTATGATGATGATGAGGTTCATGGTGGTGTTGGTGGTGGTGTTGGTGGTGGTGTTGGTGGTGGTAGTGATAATGATAGTAACAATAACAATGACAACAATAATGCTACTGCTGCTGCTACTACTGCTGCTACTGCTGCTGCTACCACCACTGATGTTGATGATAATGACAGTTACAAAGAATAGATGAAAACAGAAGACTGGTAAAAACTGTCAGGAATTACATTTGGGAATTTTTGTTCTATTAAGGAGTGTCGAAACTTGTGGAAGAGGGAGACCCAAGAAGTCCTTGTGTTTGTGTTTGTCCTGCCATGATCACTTGACAACCAGTGTTGGTTTGCATATGTCCTTGTAACTTAACAGATCAACAAAAGATACCAATAGAATAAGTACTAGGTTTCAAAGTAATATAAGTACTAGGATTGATTCGTTTGACTAAAACCTTAATCATTGTCATCATCATCATTTAGTGTCTGTTGTCCATGCTGGTATGGGTTGAATGGTTTGACCAGGGCTGCTAAGCTGAGAGGCTGCACCAGACCCTACTTTGATTTGGCATGGCTTCTACAGCTGCTAGAGTGTAACGGGCACTTTTATGTGCCCCTGGCATGGGTATCAGTTTGCATGACACCAATATCTACCAGGACTATGGTTTCACTTGGCTTGATGCGTCTTCTTCTCAAGCACAGCATATTGCCAGAGGTCTTGGTCATGTGTCATTGCCTCTGTGAGGCCCAGTACTTGGAAGGTGCTTTTTATGTGCCACTGGCACAGGTGTTATTTACATAACACCAGCTTCGGCCACATTGCCCCTATGAGGCCCAATACTTGAAAGGAACTTTTTATATGCCACCAGCATGGGTGTCAGTTAAATGAGACTGACAACGACCACAGCTATGAAGTCACTTAGCTTGATGGGTCTTCTCAAGCATGGCATATCAACAAATGTCTCGGTCACTAGTCATTGCCTCCGTGAGGCCCAACATTTAAAGATCATGCTTCACCACCTCGTCTCATGCCTTCCTGGGTCTCCCTCTTCCACAGCTTCCTTCCACTGGTAGAGATCACTTCTTCACACAACTGTCCACATCTATATGCATCACATGACCATACCAATGCAGTCGTCTCTATTTTACACCACATCTGATGCCTCTTATGCTCAGCTTTTCTCTCAAGATGCTTACACTCTATCGAACATGCCCACTGACAATACACATCCAGTGAAGCATGCTAGCCTCATTTCTTTCAAACCAAAACATGTCCTCAGCAGTCACAGCCCACGTTTCATTGCTGTGTAACATGACTGTTTGCACACAGAGATCATACAAGCTGTCTTTCACTCTAAGGGAGAGGCACTTTGTTACCAACAAGGTAGGAGCTCTCTGAACTTTGCCAACCTATTCTTATTCTAGCAGCTATCCTCTCAGAGATAACGGTAACTATCAACTACTTCTAGTTTTCCCCCTTGGCATTTGATGGGACCTATTTTTTGCATGTTTTTAATCTTAATTGTATCTGTGCACCTACCACACACCAAACCTATTTTCCCTGTTAACCTTTCTCTGATATTGCTGCACCTCTTATGTGTCCATAGCTTACACTGGGTACATCTTATGGAATTTCTGCCTATGCCTTTCATCATCATCATCGTTTAAAGTCCGCTTTCCATGCTAGCATGGGTTGGACGATTTGACTGAGGACTGGTGAAACCAGATGGCTACACCAGGCTCCAATCTGATTTGGCAGAGTTTCTACTGCTGGATGCCCTTCCTAACACCAACCACTCTGAGAGTGTAGTGGGAGTTTTTACGTGCCACCGGCACAAAGACCAGTCAGGCAGTACTGGCAACGGCCACACTCAAATGGTGTATTTTATGTGCCACCTGCACAAGAACCAGTCCAGGGGCACTGGCAATGATCTTGCTCGAAAATCCTTACACATGTCACGGGCACAAGTGCCAGAAAGGCGATGCTGGGCACAGGTGCCATCCTGATTTCACTTTTGCGTGCCCCAATAATTCTTTGCAAGCTGAGTTTCGTGTCCAATGAAGGAGACAACGTTGGCATGGGTGCCAGTCGTCGAATTTAGTTCGATTTCGATTTCACTTGCCTCAACAAGTCTTCGCAAGCAGAGTTTAGTGTCCAATGAAGGAAAGGTATGCATAAGTGGGCTGGCTACACACCTGGCAGAGGCCTTGGATTTAGGTCTCACTTGGCTTGCCAAGTCTTCTTACACACAGCATATTTCCAAAGGTCTCAGTCAGAAGTCATCGTGTCTGTGAGGCCCAATGTTTGAAGGTCTTGCCTCACCACCTCAGCCCAGGTCTTCCTGGGCCTACCTCTTCCACAGGTTCCCTCAACTGTTAAGGTGTGGCACTTTTTCATGCAGCTATCCTCGTCCATTCTCGCCACATGTCCATACCAGCGCAATCGTCTCTCTTGCACACCACAACTGATGCTTCTTATGTTCAGCTTTTCTCTCAAGATACTTACACTCTGTCGGGTATGCACACTGACATTACTCATCCATCGGAACATACTGGCTTCATTCCTTGTGAGCCTCCGCATGTCCTCAGCAGTCACAGCCCGTGTTTCACTGCCATGTAGTATGGCTGTTCGTACACATGCGTCAAACAGTCTGCCTTTTACTCTGAGTGAGAGTCCCTTTGTCGCCAGCAGAGGTAAGAGCTCTCTGAACTTTGCCCAGGCTATTCTTATTCTAGCAGCTACACTTTCAGCACACCCACCCCCACTACTAACTTGATCACCCAGATAGCAGAAGCTATCAACTACCTCTAGTTTTTCTCCCTGGAATGAGACAGAAGTTGTTTCCTGTTTGTTTACAGTGTTTATTGCACCTGAACATCTGCCACATACAAAAACTAACTTCCTAGTTAAACTTCCTAGTTAACCTTCCTTTGATATTCTTGCACCTCTTATGTGTCCATAGCTTGCACTGGGTGCATCTTATAGAGTTTCTACCTACGCCTTTGCTACAGATCGAGCAGGGCCATCTACCTGAAGGGGTTTGTGTGTTGTCTACCTTCCTACTTATTAGGACTTTGGTTTTAGCTAGGTTGACTCTAAGGCCCTTCGACTCTAGTCCTTGCTTCCACACCTGAAACTTCTCCAGTTCTGATAGTGACTCAGCGATCAGTGCAAGGTCATCAGCATAGCGGAGCTCCCAGGGGCAACCTGTCTTGAATTTCTCTGGTATCGCCTGAAGGACTATGATAAATAGGAGGGGGCTGAGGACTGAACCTTGGTGGACCCCTACCTCTATCCGGAATTCTTCACTGTACTCATTTCCAACCCTCACCTTACTGATAGCGTCTCTGTACAAAGCTCGCACAGCTCTCACTAACCATTCTTCTATCCCAAGTTTCCTCATTGACCACCAGATAAGGGATCGGGGGACCCTGTCAAAGACTTTCTCCATGCCAACGAAAGCCAGGTACAGAGGTTTATCCTTGGCTAGGTATTTCTCCTGCAGCTGTCTTACCAGAAATATAGCATCAGCGGTGCTTTTCCCTGGCACGAACCCAAACTGCATCTCATCTAAATTGGTTCGCTCCCTAATTAGTTGGGCTATGACTCTCTCCGTGGCTTTCATTATGACTCCTTTGTGTATCACCTGGTTCGTAATACGGGTGACTAGGCTATAGCCGACACTGCCAGATATTTTGAGCATCTCTGCAGTGATTCCTGATGGGCCGGGGGCTTTCCCTGTCTTCATACTCTCAATTGCTTTATCTACCATGGTACTGTGAACTCGGATACCTGGTCCCTCTGTTGGGTCGACATACAGCAGACTCTCTTTCTCCCATTCATTCTCTTTATTGAGCAATCTATCGTAGTGGCATCTCCATACCTCTTTCTTTGCAGCCTCATTTAGTGCAAGCATACCATCATCCATGCGAACACATTTCTCTCCTATGACATCACAATTCTCTCTCACACACTGTCTTGCAACACGAAATACCTCAAGTCTTTGGTCCTCACGGCACAGGACATTGGCAAATCTTTTCTTATCTGCTTCCCCTCTGGCTAAATAAACCTGTTGCCTAGCTTCCCTTCTGGCAGATTGGTACAATTACCTGCTACCACCGTTCTTCCAGTCCTTCCAAGCCTGTTTCTTTTGTCTAATATCCCTGTCTACCTCCTTGTTCCACCACCACGTTACTCTGGGTCGAGAGGGGACTTTACACCAGCCACAGATCTGGTCGGTGGCTCTCAGCAGGTTATTTTCTTTTACTCTTTTAATTCTTTCAGTCATTTGACTGCAGCCATGTTGAAGCACTGCCTTTAGTTGTAGAAATCAACCCTAGAACTTATTCTTTGTAAGCCTAGCACTTATTCCATCGGTCTGTTTAGCTGAACCACTAGGCTATGGGGATGTAAACACACCGACATCGGTTATCAAATGATGATGTGGGGACAAACACAAACATGCAAATACATACATACATACAAACATATATATATATATATATATATATATATATATATATATATATATATATATATATATATATATATATATATATATATATATATATATATATATATGTATATATATATATATATATAAATGAAAATTACGGTCTTAAGGATATCGTTAAATTCCATGAATTAACAAGAAGAATGAGATGGAAGGCTCTCTGCGATGATAAAGAACAGAGTACAGAAGAGAACATATCTAATAATACCAACGAGGAACTTATCAAAATTAGAAGCGATTTTAAATCTAGAAAAGTCTCCTCAGCAAACTGAAAATTAGAGAATTTTGAAGATGGTTTATGGAAAGTACTTAAAAATATCAAATTTGAGAAAAACCATCTCAAAAATAAACACTTACTTAAATTAAAGTACAAAGTCAAAGGGCTTAGTAAATTATATATATATATATATATATATATATATATATATACACACACACATACAAAGTGCTTCTTTCAGTTTCCCTCTGCTAAATCCACTCACAAGTCTTTAGTCGGCCCAAGACTATAGTAGAAAACACTTGCCCAAGGTGCCATGCAGTCGGACTGAACCTGGAACCATGTGGTTGGGAAGCAACCACACAGCCACTCCTGCACCTATAAATATATATACATATATATATGCAAATATATATGTGTATATGCATGTTTACATGTATGTATGTGTGTGTGTGTGTGCGTGTGTGTGTGTGTGTGTAGAAATACAGAAATAATATAAACATTAATTGGCTCATATTCCACTCTCTAGTTTATCTCAACATTGAAGTGTATGTATATATATGTGTGTGTATGTACGTGTGTATAAATATATGCATGTGTGTGTGTACATGTGTATAAATATAAATGTGTGTGTTTATATATGTTACACATGCATATAACCACACACACAAGCACACACACACAAGCACACACACACACACACACACACACACACACATACACATACATACTCGTATGCACAAATACTTTTGAATGGTTTCTGTAAATTTGCACATTTGTTCACTATTGTGATATATTAGAAAGGGTGATACAATGCTACTGTGAATGCATCTACAACAACACAGTAAGAATCAGTAAAAGAAACATTCTATATTGGTATTATCAAGGTTACCAGTTTGGTCAACAAGTCTCCAAATCAAACTGAATTATTATATTTGGCAATTTCACACTAGGAACTGATGAAATAAAAGACTTAAAGAAGCAATGTGTACCTACCCCAGGGGACAAATTGTTTTACTTTCTTTCTCCTTTTGTATCGCTTTTTTTTTTCTCTCTTCCTCCAAATTATAATTAACCCTTTTGATATGAATCCACTTGAGGATGAGTTGAAAAGTTCATAGGCTGACCATGAAGGAGTGATGTTAGAGCTGTGACATCTTGCATACATTAATTTCAATACTTCTTATTAATAACTGCATTGTTTCTTTCTGGGTAAAATTTCATCTGGCTCATCAAAGAAGATTTCAAAAGTAACTTGTAGCAACTTCTCTTGAAAATGGACAAAATTTGGCATCATGCTCTTATTAAGTACCTGCAGAAGAAAGCTCTAGCCCTCAAAGACATTCATGCTGACATGGTTGCTACATTAAGAGATGATGTTCCAGTCTTATCAACAGTGCAAAAGTGGGTAGCTGAGTTTAGAAAGGGAAGGGATAGTCTTGAAAATGACCCAAGGTCTAGATATCCTGCAACTGTCACAACTGAGGAAAACATTGATCATGTTACATGGCAGTGGATGACATGCAATTAACTATAAATCAAATAACTAATCCTATAAGCATATTCTGTGAGAAAGTTAAGAATATTCTGCACAATGAACTTGACATGATGACGGCTTCTGCTTAGTGGGTATCGCATCTTCTGACACCTGATCAAAAGTGCACCAGGTTGATCCCATCAAGGGAAAATCTGGCCTTGTCAGAGGCAGATCCAGCTGATTTCCTCGAATGTTTCCTAAACCAGGATGAGTGTTGGATTCATCACTTTGAGTCAAAGACAAAGAAACAATCCATGTAGTGGGAAACCCCACCTCACCTGTTTCAAAGAAAACCAAGGTCGTTTCATCTGCAGGAAAGGTGATGGACTCTGTTTCTTTTTTTTTGGGGGGGGGGGATGTAAAAGGCATTGTGTTTAGCTATCTTCAAAAGGGCCACACCATTAATGGAGAATACTATGCGAACTTGCTGAGGCAGTTATGAAAGGCTGTCAAGAACTAACACCAGGAAAACTGACAAAAAGGGTCTTGTTTCTTCAGGACAATGCTCCAACACACAAGTCCTTGGTTTCAATGGCTGCTCTGCATGACTGTGGCTTTGAACTGTTGATCAGCCTCCCTATTTTCCCGATTTGTCCCCATCTGACTATCATCTGTTCCCCAACATAAAAAAACATTTGGCTGGGAACCAGTATTGCAGTGATGAGGACAACATATCTACTGTTGATGACTTTTTTGACCAACAGGATGACAACTTCTTCACCAATGGGATCCAAGCACTGCAACACTAATGGAAGGAATGTGTGGACTGCAAGTTGTTGAAAAGTAAACCTCATTTGGTCATATTGAAAAGTAAACCTCATTTGGTCACATTCCATGAGAGTATCTTGGTCAGCCTATGAACTTTTCAGCTCACCCTCAAACAAGATTCACCAATAATTTCGACATCACTATGGGGGCCCCAAACTCAGCACAGGTATCTGATTTAGTGGGTATTTACCTATTATCACATTTACATGAAGAATTCCCAGAGATTAGAGGAGGCCTTTACAGAGATGATGCGTTATTTACCCTTAAAAACACCTCAAATAGGAGACTTGAACTACTAAAGAAAAAACTATATAAGTTCTTTAAAAGGTTTGGATTAACCATCATGATAGAAAAAGAACATAATTCTATTAACTATTTAGATGCCAATTATATTTTAACCACGGGATTACATGAACCGTACACTAAACCTAATACCGACCTCAAATATATTAAAGCACATAGCAACCGTCCAAACTTTATAAAAAGAGGATTTGTGCAGGGCATTAGTAAACGAATTTCGTATCTCTTGTCCAATGAAAATATCTTCAATAAGTATAAGGAACACTACAACATTGCATTGGAAAAAGCAGGCTATAAGGAAAAAATTAAGCACCTTTACTTGGAGCCTTATAAAAATAACCTGAATAACATAAATATTCATAATCATAGTAATAGGAATAATAACCAAAATATCTATAATAATAATCACAAAAGCAATAAGAATAATAACAATAATAGTAGTAATAATAAAAATAGTAGGAAGAATAATAAGATTCATAATGATATGAATAACAACATTAGATATGATAATGATAGAAATACTAATAGTGGGAATGAGAACAATACCAAGAAAAATAATAATAACAATAAAAATAAAAATAATACACAACATAAAAGAACCAATAAAGTCCCTGTTTAGTAATTATAATAACAAGATAAATAAAATAAATAAAACGAATAGGAACAACCCTACCAAAGCTGATAGCAATAGTAATAAAAATAACAATAGAAAGAGTAGTAATAATAATAACCATAACTTTACGATCTACAATAATACTGAGAGCAGCTTTTATATCAAGAACAAAAATATTAAAAATAACAAGTGGAATAAAGATAGCATCTGGCTAATAATTCCCTTTGCGATTCAGCTAAAAACCAATATTGTTAAATCTATAATGAAACTTTTAAATAAGCACTTCAATATGAATATGAAATACTCAGAAATTTTTAGCAATAAAATTAGAGTAGGCCATAGCCTAACTAGCAGCCTAGCTACTATTATAGCCTCTATCAACAATAAAAAGCTAGACACTTTCTATGAAAAGTACAACAACCAATTAATTGATATAAGTGATCCCCCAAGTAACTCACCCTCTAAAAATTTGGACAACCACCTTATAAATGATAATCCCTCATCATATTATAGGCAAAGTTAATCTTACTAATCTATGTAGCTGCAGAGATAAATATACTTGAAAACTCTTGAATAAATGTAAAACTAAAAATGTAATCTACCAATGTGATGTATTTTCCAATAATTACAAGAAAACTTATATAGGAGCAACTAAAAATGAACAGAAACTTATGTAGTTACATCTAGGAACTAAAAGACAATAACATTAATTATAGATTAGAATGGCATATCTTAGCCAAAACATCTTCATAAAACCTTAAAAATAATCACTGTAATTTATGCATAAATGAGAAATTCTTAATTTTAATGGCCAAATCTGAATTGCTTAATAAATGAGACGAGAAAAATATTGCATGTTTACATAAAGATAAATTCTTATTCTCTAAATACTAATACCTACATTACAGGTTATTAGCTGACCTGCCTAGGATCTGATTACTTCCCCTCCCCCTCCCCCTTACTACAGAGCATAATTTAACATCACATCACAATTAAATTAAATCAAATTACCCCAATTAACTGAATTATTTATCTTAAATTCTATGATGTACACCAGGACATATAATTCTCTATAATATATTCAACACTTACCTAGTGTAC
This sequence comes from Octopus bimaculoides, assembly GCF_046866305.1. NCBI lineage: Eukaryota > Metazoa > Mollusca > Cephalopoda > Octopoda > Octopodidae > Octopus > Octopus bimaculoides. The sequence goes on along the minus strand of NC_142937.1, from coordinate 72,074,937 downwards.
TTAATTGTTTAGATCAACTGTGAACTAAACTCCCATATTTTGTATATATATATATATATATATATATATATATATATATATATATATAAATGTTATGAAGGGTATTGGAGTCAACCAAACCCTAAAGATACAGGTAATACTGAGTAAGTGCTGTATACCGACTAGTACTCCGGATACGATATGATATATATCCACCTTTGCTACTACAATTATCTCTGGAAAATACCCACAAGGATTCTTTACATTGATGTTTACTGCTGGAATGGAGCTACACTCCAAGTACTGTTTCTTCTTTGTTCTTTTTTCAGCGCATCGCTCTCACTTCTTACTACAAATCTCCTCTTATAGATGTAATAAGCCATTCTTCTACTATTACCGTCTCCGATGAAGGGATACATTGGATTTTCCCTGAAACAGCTGTAAAACTTTATCCATAAAATATAATTCTAACTTTGCCATTGGTCTCTTTATCCTTTTCTCTCTTTATACACACACACACACACATATATATATATATATATATATATATATGGAAGGCTGGTTTATGGGATTACCTTAGGTTTCCTGTCCATAAAGGGTTTAGCTTTATGGTATATTGTCAGATCCCAAAAGCCTGTTGACCCATGACCTCTTAAAAATATGGAGGGGCAAATGCCTCACTACTCAATGGTAACAGTTGGGGATTATCTCCTTTTACTAATGACCATCAACTTCTGGCTGTGCTGCCATGTTACAGGCTCTAAAAGGCTAGCAGGAACCTCCTGAAACGTAGACAAGGCCCGAAAATCACCGTTCTGGAGTTTTTTGAAGTGAAATTTCTGGGTAAAGGCTTACCAGTAAAGAGAATGATACAAGTGTTGGTTAAGAAGTGCACAATACCCCTAAACAAGGAGACCCTACAGTTCGAATGCCGGAAGTTATTCAAGACATTTGCCAAAAGATTACTTGAAGTTCAAAGAAGTCAACATGTAAATTGGCACAGCAGTCTCACTTAAGCAGGAGGTCATGCCAAAGTCTAATGTTGAAGCCATATCATTTCACATGTGTACAGCAATTAAAAGTGGATGACAAGACCAAAAAAGTTTCTGAATAGTAATTACAAGCAGCTAAAATAGCACAATGACACTTGCAAACAAAAGGCTGGGTGCTTTTTTTGTGTGTGTAAATGTATTTCTGTATTTACACTATGCAATGAAACTCAGAGACACACACATAAATAGATAACTAGATAGATAGACAGATAATTTATACATACATGCATATATATATAAAGCGTGTACTTTCCTATGTATTTTGCCCTGATTCGTAATATCACATTTAGTGCTCAAATTCATTTTCAGTTGTCCTTAACGATGCCGTCAAACCCAATCATTTATTCAAGTTTTTCAGTTTTAATTTCCTACATAGTCACCTATTTTTATAATTCTGTCTTAGACTTAGCTGGCCGAAAACCCCTTATTTCTCAATTCTATTTCTATTTCTACCATTCAATATTTACTGTGTCTACGCGACAGAAATTCCCCAAAATATCTCAAACTATTCTTCCTCGTGCATCGACCTACCCCCCCTCTCTCTGCTTACTGTGTCTCTTTCGATATCTGCTTCACTCTGCCTCTCTCGATCATCACTCGCTGTCTATATCTCTCTTTTCCCCCTCTCTCGATTGTCCACTAGGTCTACAAATACACTGGCAAGCGCGCTCGATTTCCTTCACTTGTTCATAGAAACTTTGACGAATCAATACGACCACAGAACTATGTCGAGATGAGTCCTGACTTTCTTGCCTAAGCGTGTACTTTCCTATGTATTTTGGGCATAACTACAGAGTTGTACCCCCACCGAATTTGGAAGGTCATAACTTTCCGAAAAATGAATATTTTGTAATGAAATTTCCTATGCATATATCAATTACTATGTAGATTCTGAATATACAAAAATTTTCGGTGAAAGTGTTTTGTAATGGGGGTGGAGGACAATTTTCGGAAATTCCAACAGAGTCCACTTAAATTCCTCTTAACTTCCAGGAAAATGAATATTTTTTCGTGAAATTTTCTACAAATATACCTTGATGTATGTACATTTCGAGCATGTAGGAATTTTGAGGGAAACAACTGCAGGTTATTTTTGAGAAGTGTTCCCCACTCGGTGGTGTTTCGGAGCAAGTCGTCCATAATTGTTTAATTTTTCTCTATTATGTGCGTATGTGCATCCGTAGATTTCTAATGAAGTAATACGCTGCTTCTGTTCTCTTCTACTTCTCTACTAGAAACGTTTACTTTGGAATTTACCTCTATTGAGAAAAAAAATCGTGTGCATGTTATCTTTAACGTGAGTTTTCTTACGACGGCTTCTCTTTTCTGCGTATTACTTCATTAGAAATCTACGGATGCACATACGCACATAATAAAGAAAATGAAACAATTATGGACGACTTGCTCCGAAACACCACCGAGTGGAGAACACTTCTCAAAATTCCTACATGCTCGAAATGTACATACATCAAGGTATATTTGTAGAAAATTTCACGAAACAATATTCATTTTCCTGGAAGTTAAGAGGAATTTAAGTGGACTCTGTTGGAATTTCCGAAAATTGTCCCCCACCCCCATTCCAAAACACTTTCACTGAAAATTTTTGTATATTCGGAATCTACATAATAAATAATATATGTGTAGTAACGCCGTGCGCATGCGTAGTCTCACGCATGCGTGGAATTAAACAAGCAAGCGTTCCCGCTCAATTCATTCTCTTTCTTGCTGGCCAGCAATAGAGCATGGACGTGTTAAGCAGTGTCTCTGACATTCCAACCTGGAGACAGTCTCTTTACGTGTATAGCTGTCACTCTCCATCTTTCGGACTTACACTCGACAGCTCGCTCACATCTACATAACAACGTCCCAACAACTATGCTCACACATAACAGAAGCTGTAACAACAAGAGCTAAAGATATATATATTTACCACCTGAATAAAGTGTTGTTTAAGTTGATAGTCTGGAGTTCAGCGTTCCGTTATATTCTTTAATTTTTATATAGGAAAGTCAGGTATACATCTAATGTATACCAACTTTCCTATATATGCATAGAAAATTTCATTATAAAATATTCATTTTTCTGAAAGTTATGACCTTCCAAAGTCGGTGGGGGGGGGGGGTACAACTCTGTAGTTATGCCGTATTTTGCCCTGATTCGTAATATCTTATTTAGTGTTCAAATTCATTTTCAGTTGTCCTTAACGATGTCGTCAAATCCAATCATTTATTCAAGTTTTTCAGTTTTTATTTCCTACATAGTCACCTATTTCTATAATTCTGTCTTAGACTTAGCTGGCCGAAAACCCCTTATTTCTCAATTCTATTTCTATTTCTACCATTCAATATTTACTGTGTCTACGCGACAGAAATTCCCCAAAATATCTCAAACTATTCTTCCTCGTGCATCGGCCTAACCCCCCTCTCTCTGCTTACTGTGTCTCTTTCGATATCTGCTTCACTCTGCCTCTCTCGATCATCACTCTCCGTCTATATCTCTCTTTTCCCCCTCTCTCGATTGTCCACTAGGTCTACAAATAGTAGTATGCCCTCCCAATTCCCACACTCCACGGAAGTCCCTCGCAGCAATAGGCTTGGTGCACCCGCCTTCCCACCACCTGTACCGGATGTCCCCAACCAGTACCGGAAGTCCCCCACCACCACCAATACCGGAAGTCCACCACCACCAGTACCGGAAGCCCACCACCACCGCCAGTACCGGAAGTCCACTATCACCAGTACCGGAAGTCCACCACCACCAGTACCGGAAGACCACCACCACCAGTACCGGAAGTCCACCACCACCGCCAGTACCGGAAGTTCACTATCACCAGTACCGGAAGTCCACCACCAGTACCGGAAGTCCATTACCTAAGTACCGGAAGTTCCTATCTCCTACACCAGTACAGGAAGTACTTGACTGTCTTCCATGAACACTTCTAAAGACCCCCTACCCCCACTTAGGGTTTATCCCCTATGCTAGGTAGTGATCATTTGGTGCAAAATACGATAGTATAGTAGATGCAGGCTGAAATGAATACTATTTGTCTATGAATTCTGCAAAATGCGAGCTTTCTTTTCAGGTACATGACGCTGCTGTTCCCCACCCCAGGGTCTCACGGGCCCATGCCTCCCACACCCTCAGGGTTGGCACTCTCAGCGTCGGCACTCTGAAAGGTAGATCTGGTGAAATTGTTGAGATGATTGAACAGAGAGGTGTCGATATCTGCTGCCTCCAAGAAGTTAGGTGGAGAGGAGGTTCTGCTAGGTTCCTCACAGGCAAAGAACACAGGTACAAGATTTTCTGGGCAGGAAACACAGACGGGGTCGGGGGTGTGGGTATACTTCTTGCAGAGAAATGGGTGGATAAGGTAATCGAGGTAATTAGGGTATCCGATAGAATACTTAAGGTTAGATTAGTCTTTCAACATGGGTTAGCAACCCTTATCTCAGCCTATGCCCCTCAGCCCGGGCTACCTGACGGACAGAAAGACCAATCTTATGACACCCTCTTGCAAACGACCTCGTCGACGAATGACAGCGATCTTCTCTTTGTGGCTGGTGACTTCAATGGTCATGTTGGACAACATTCAGGGGGCTTCTATGGCGTACATGGAGGCTATGGTTTTGGTTCCCGCAATGAGGAGGGGACCAGACTGCTGGAGTTCTGTGATACCAATGACCTTATGGTCTGCAATACTAACTTCAGGAAACCTACGAATCACCTAATCACGTACTGTTCTGGTAGACATACTAGTCAAATTGACTACATCCTCGCCAGAAAATGGGAAAGATGGCTGCTTAGAAATGCCAAAACCTTCCCAGGCGAAGAATGTACCCCACAACATAGACTAGTAGTTAGTGACTTCAGGATCAGAGCTAAGTGGTTGCCGAGAAGACGACCAACTTGGAGGAGAATGGTCTGGAAGCTCAAAGATCCTGCGAATGGACAGAGACTCAGAGATTTACTACTCGAAGCCTATGACGAAATAGAGGGGGGTGTAGCTTCACGCAATGTAGAGGACAACTGGACGTTTCTACGGGACAACCTATGAGGGCCACCGACCAGATCTGTGGATGGTGCAAGGTCCCCTCCCGACCGAAAATAACATGGTGGTGGAACAACGCTGTTGACAGGGCTATTAGACAAAAGAAACAGGCTTGGAAAGACTGGAAGAACGGTGGTAGAAGGGAATTGTATCAGACTGCTAGAAGGGAAGCTAGGCGACAAGTTTATTTAGCCAGAGGGGAAGTAGATAAGAAATAGTTTGCCAATGTTCTGCGCCGTGAGGACCAAAGACTTGAGGTATTTCGTGTTGCAAGACAGTGTGTGAGAGAGAATCGTGATGTTGTCGGAGAGAAATGTGTTCGCATGGATGATGGTACGCTTGCACTAAACGAGGCTGCAAAGAAAGAGGTATGGAGACGCCACTATGAAAGGTTGCTCAATAAAGAGAACGAATGGGAGAAAGAGAGTCTGCCGAATGTCGACCTAACAGAGGGACCAGTGATTCGAGTTGACAGTACCTTGGTAGAGAGAGCTATTAAGAGTATGAAGACAGGGAAAGCCCCTGGCCCTTCAGGAATCACTGCAGAGATGCTCAACATATCTGGCAGTGTCGGCTATAGCCTAGTCACCCGTATTGTTAACCAGGTGATACATGAAGGAGTCATACCCAATGACTTGTGTAACAGCACCATAGTCAACTGCTACAAAGGTAAAGGTGACGCTTTGGATACAAATAATTACAGAGGTATCAAGTTGTTAGATCAGGTAATGAAAGTTACCGAAAGGGTCATAGCCCAACTGATTAGGGAGAGAGTCAGTTTAGATGAGATGCAGTTTGGGTTTGTGCCAGGGAAAAGCACCACTGATGCTATATTTCTGGTAAGGCAGCTGCAGGAGAAATACCTAGACAAAGATAAACCTCTGTACCTGGCTTTCGTTGACATGGAGAAAGCCTTTGACAGGGTCCCCGATCCCTTATCTGGTGGTCAATGAGGAAACTTGGGATAGAAGAATGGTTAGTGAGAGCTGTGCGAGCCTTGTACAGAGACGCTATCAGAAAGGTGAGGGTTGGAAATGAGTACAGTGAAGAATTCCGGGTAGAGGTAGGGGTCCACCAAGGTTCAGTCCTCAGCCCCTTCTTATTTATCATAGTCTTCCAGGCGATACCAGAGAAATTCAAGACAGGTTGCCCCTGGGAGCTCCTCTATGCTGATGACCTTGCACTAATTGCTGAGTCACTATCAGAACTAGAGAAGTTTCAGGTGTGGAAGCAAGGACTAGAGTCGAAGGGCCTTAGAGTCAACCTAGCTAAAATCAAAGTCCTAATAAGTAGGAAAGTAGACAACACACAAACCCCTTCAGGTAGATGTCTCTGCTCGATCTGTAGCAAAGGCGTAGGTAGAAACTCTATAAGATGCACACAGTGCAAGCTATGGACACATAAGAGGTGCAGGAATATCAAAGGCAGGTTAACTAGGAAGTTAGTTTTTGTATGTAGCAGATGTTCAGGAGCTATAAACACTGTAAATGTACAGACAACAACTTCTGCCACATTCCAGGGAAAAAAACTAGACGTAGTTGATTGCTTCCGCTATCTAGGTGACCAAGTTAGTAGTGGGGGAGGGTGCGCTGAAAGTGTAGCTGCTAGAATAAGAATAGCCTGGGCAAAGTTCAGAGAGCTCTTACCTCTACTGGTGACAAGGGGCCTCTCTGAGTAAAAGGTAGACTGTATGATGCATGTGTACGAACAGCCATGCTTCATGGCAGTGAAACATGGGCTGTGACTGCTGAGGACATGCGTAGGCTCGCAAGGAATGAAGCCAGTATGCTCTGATGGATATGTAATGTCAGTGTGCATACTAGACAGAGTATTAGTACCTTGAGAGAAAAGTTGAACTTACGAAACATCAGTTGTGGTGTGCAAGAGAGACGACTGCGTTGGTATGGTCATATAGCGAGAATGGATGAGGATAGATGTGTGAAAAAGTGCCACACCCTAGCAGCTGAGGGAACCTGTGGAAGAGGTAGGCCCAGGAAGACCTGGGATGAGGTGGTGAGGCACGACCTTCGAACTTTGGACCTCACCGAGACCTCTGGAAATTTGCTGTGCGTGAGAAGACCCGGCAAGCCAAGTGAGACCTAAATCTAAGGCCTCAGCCAGCCCACTTATGCGTACCTTCCTTCATTGGACACCAAACTCCAATTGCGAAGACTTGTTAAGGCAAGTGAAATCGAAATCGAGTTAAATTGGACATTAAACTTCATTTGCGAAGACCTATTGAGTCAAGTGAAATCGAAATCGAGTTAAATTGGATACTAAGTTCCACTTGCGAAGACATGTTGAGGCAAGTGAAATTGAAATCGAGTTAAGTTGGACGACTGGCACCCATGCCAACGTCGTCTTCTTCATTGGGACACGAAGCTCAGCTTGCGAAGACTTATTGGGGCAATCGAAATCGAAATCGTGATGGCACCTGTGCCCAGCGTCGCCTTTCTGGCACTTGTACCCGTGGCATGTGTAAGAACTTTCGAGCGAGATCGTTGCCAGTTCCCCTAGACTGGCTCTTGTGCGGGTGGCACATAAAATACACCGTTTTGAGCGTGGCCGTTGCCAGTACCGCCTGACTGGCCTTCGTAGGATTTTCGAGCGAGATCGTTGCCAGTGCCGCTGGACTGGCTCTTGTACGGGTGGCACATAAAATACACCATCTTGAGCATGGCCGTTGCCAGTACCGCTTGACTGGCCTTCGTACGGGTGACACGTAAAAGCACCCACTACATTCTCTGAGTGGTTGGCGTTTAGGAAGGGCATCTAGCTGTAGATACTCTGTCAAGTGCTGTGCGTGAGAAAACCCAGCAAGCCAAGTGAGATCAAAATCTAAGGCCTCAGCCAGTCCACTTAGGCGTACCTTCCTTCATTGGACACTAAACTCCACTTGCGAAGACCTGTTGAGGCAAGTGAAATCAAAATCGAGTTAAATTTGACACGAAACTCAGCTTGCGATGGCACCTGTGCCCAGCATCGCCTTTCTGGCACTTGTGCCCGCGGCATGTCTAAGGACTTTCGAGCGAGATCGTTGCCAGTGCCCCTGGACTGGCTCTTGTGCGGGTGGCACATAAAATACACCATTTTGAGTGTGGCCATTGCCAGTATCGCCTGACTGGCCTTCGTAGGATTTTCGAGCGAGATCATTGCCAGTGCCCCTGGACTGACTCCTGTGCGGGTGGCACATAAAATACACCATTTTGAGCGTGGCCGTTGCCAGTACCGCCTGACTGGCCTTCGTAGGATTTTTGAGCGAGATCGTTGCCAGTGCCCCTGGACTGGCTCTTGTGCAGGCGGCACATAAAATACACCATCTTGAGTGTGGCCGTTGCCAGTACCGCCTGACTGGCCTTCGTACGGGTGACACGTAAAAGCACCCACTACACTCTATGAGTGGTTGGCTTTAGGAAGGGCATCCAACCGTAGAAACTCTGCCAAATCAGATTGGAGCCTAGTGTAGCCATCTGGTTTCACTAGTCCTCAGTCAACTCGTCCAACCCATGCTAGCATGGAAAGCAGACGTTAAACGACGACGACGATGATGATGATATATATATATATATATATATATATATATATATATATATATATATATACATCTACACTTGAGTCATCTAAGAGACTTTAAGTTAGGGAGAAGATGCACTCATATAACTGTTGGTATGCTCTACACTTTACACATCACATTATGCATCATATATTACATCACATTACACATTAAACATTTCACACCTCACAGTAATATGTAAAAAGCCCCACATAACTTTATCCTTTACATGCACCATGCACCCCACCCCCACAGAGTAACCATACATTTTTAACACAATCCTTCCCAATTTCAAACTTTCCTTCTGCCAACTCAACAGCAAACTTAACCAAGGGGGCATAATTCATAACTGATTCTCCTGGAACATTTCCATCCTACCACCTTTACACAGCAGACGCCGACTGGACATGTTCATTTCCACTTACAATAGTGGTGAGTGGTTGCTGTTTCCCCTCCCATGCTGGCTATCTCTGATGTGCATATCTTAATATATAAAGCTGAAGTTGTGTGTCTGCGTGAAGCCTTTTTAAAAGTTTATAGAAATCCACATTTTCCACTTTTTCGTTAAAATTTTTACATCAATGGAATTTTCTTGATCTGAACTTTCCAGTGCAGTAATTAGATTTTTAAAATTCCGTTTACTTTGTGTGATTTAAGGGAGATTTGGCTGTTGTTTCTAGCAACTTTTATATTTCTTCCCTTCTACCTGGGACAGCGTTCTTACACACGCGCTCAACAGAGAGAGAAAGTGATACATACAACGTCATAGATTAAACTTTCTTCTCAGTATTCTTTACCTATTTTTCACAACATTGATACGTAAAAACACACACGGCCACACATACGTAATCTGTGACAACAACATACACATTGCTCCCGTTCTCTATCTCCCCCTCTTCCTCTCTTCCTCTCTCGCTCTCGCAAACGTATACACGTGCAAGTAAACACAATCATTCACGTTCGTCAATGTGGCATAACTACAGAGTTGTAACCCCCACCCCCGAAAGGTCATAACTTTCAGAAAAATGAATATTTTTTAATGAAATTTTCTATGCATATATTATTTATTATGTAGATTCCGAATATACAAAAGTTTTCAGTGAAAGTGTTTTGGGAGGAGGGTGGGGGACAATTTTCGGAAATTCCACTTAAATTCCTCTTAACTTCCAGGAAAATGAATATTTTTTCGTGAAATTTTCTACAAATATACCTTGATGTACGTACATTTCGAGCATGTAGGAATTTTGAAGGAAACAACTGCAGGTTATTTTTGAGAAGTGTTCCCCACTCGGTGGTGTTTCGGAGCAAGTCGTCCATAGTTGTTTAATTTTTCTCTATTATGTGTGTAAGTGCATCCATAGATTTCTAATGAAGTAATAGGCAGTGAAGAGAAGCCGTCATAAGAAAACTTTTAACTACCTCTAGCCCTTTCTCCCCCTCTCCCTACCTCTTGCTCTCTCAAACGCATACACATGCAAGTACACAATCATTCAGTAAAATATAACTCATGTTCGTCGATATTTTGTAAATATACCACGATTTTCACTAGGGTGTTAGGGTTAGGGTTTTAGGGTCAGGGTTAGGGTTTAGGGTTTAGGGTTAAGGTTAGGGTTAGGATTAGTGTTACGGTTTTAGGGTAAGGGTTAGGGTTTTAGGGTTAGGGTTTAGGGTTAATGTTAGGATTAGGGTTGGGTAATCGTGCGGGTGTTAATCTGAAAAATTACAGATATATGAAAAGTACCGACCCTTGCTGGGGAAAGGAAGCAACCGGTTTAAAATGACATTCCAGAAGCTACTTTGAACATAATGCAAAATGGTGTATCAACATCTGCCCAATCTGATAGAATTCTGGCAAAACTGTGTACCAACAGATCGCCAGCAATTGCTTCATCAGAAATTGCCGTCCTAGCTCCTGCGAAAAGGGATTACCCTGCAATGTATAATCAGGGCAGCGCAGAAAGTTGTTTTCACAAGCATTTCTATAGCCAATTAGACGGATGAAATTTACATACGCTTAATAATGTTACGCTTAATAATTTTATGCAAAACAGCCTTCAGACTTTCCCTATTAATTTCATCGTCTTTTGAATTATGAACATATTTACATCATAAGGGTTTTTTCGTTGTAAGGCTTTCTTTTTTAGTTGATTTTCACCTAGCAAGACTTATCGTAGATGGCGTAATAAGTCACACCCGGACATATAAAAATATGAAAAATAAAAAAGATATTATATGGTTAATTATTCTGCATTGGGATCAAGTTATGACTAATATTATTAAGGAGACACTTAAAATAGTAAAAATGGTTTTTAAAAAGGACAATAGTTATTCAAATATAGTTTCCAATAAAACCATAAGACTGGCTCTGAAGTAATTTTACATTTAGTAAAATGAAGTATTGAACCCCTAACTCCTGAATCAAATAACCACACAATTTTATTTCTAAAGCACTTGAATAGACTATATAAATAAAAAAAAAATTTAAAAAAATAATGCAATAATTTAAATAAAATAAATATATGAATTAAATATTACTAAAATTATATAATAACAAATTATATATACTTCCCAATATAGGTAAATTTGAAAATAATAATAGAGGATAATTTAAAATTAAAACTATGTATAGTGTAATTACCCCCCTTGGTACTAATCACTTATAAATACCCATAGTTCCCTGCTATCTTCTTCCTCAAATCACCATTTTAGTACCAGCAAAAAAGGAAGATATGTATTTGAATTTTTCTTGTTATATATCACATTTAAAGACAGACATTTTTATTCTGATGTTTAATCTTATATCTCACATTCTGTATTTGACATATACTTGATTTTACATGATTGATATATATGCTAATTCATATTTATAATGTATAATATATAAATTTTAATTCTTAATATTACAAAGTAGAATTTTTTTTCTTAATTTTTAATTCTTAATTTTTAATCTTTAATGTTTAATTGTATTGCTTATTTTTAAAAGGGATGTAAAATTAGATATATAATATTTTGAAATAGAACCTGAAGATGTATTTATATATGTATATATATGGGTATACCGTTGTGTATATGTATATTGTAATCTTCCAATACTGAAACACATGTAGTTCCTTCATAGTTAATAAATATAAGTATTAAATAAAGTAAGATATAATTAATGAAGTATATTATATACCCTACTGGTAATCTATACATATATAAAATTGAGAATGTATGTGTGTGTGTGTCTGTGTGAATCCCTAAAACTCCAGAACTACACAACCAATTTCATTCAAATTTTACACATGCCTTACTTAGGGTCCCGGTTGTGTTTTAGTAAAAAAAAAATGTTAACTTCTTGCATACTTCCAGCCCAGAGCAACATCATATCTCCTCCACTATTTAAGTATTACGTGTCAAAAGTGAAACAAAAACACTCATGTCATTCGAACCGGAATCTCAAAAACATTGTTATTATTAAATTTATGCGTTTCTAATCAATTTGGAGATATTTGTTATCGAGTTGCAGATTTTTAACAATGCATTTGGTGATTATTTGCTTTATTTCTTGGGCAAAATTTACAACTTAGAATAAAAGAATAAAATTATTATTTCATTCAAAAATTGATGAGCTTTGTTTTTAGTGATGACTTGAAATGATAAATATTTTTTCTAACTGTATTTGCTTGAAAAAACATACTTTTCTTTATATTAAGCAATTCATTATAATTACTTTTACGATGTGCCTAAATAAAAACCATCGTTATAGATCAGCATTTCTCAACCTTTTTCGCGATTTGGCTTCCTTTGGATATTGAAAAAATTTATTTCAGCTCCCCTGTGTTGATGAAAAATTTAATCCAGCTTCCCATGTATCTGAGATAGACCGGCCAGCCCATGACAAATCTGACAAAGCGGGGATCTACAGAACTACCAGCTCACGAACTGCATCTGAAAGTTGGCACGCCAATTATGCTGCTAAGGAATTTAGATGCTCCAATAATGTGCAACGGTATGTGGATGATTATCAAAAAATTGTGCTCCCGAGTTCTGTAGGCAACAATCTTGAATGAACCGGCCGCTGGCTAAGACATACTTATAACTCCCATGTTCCTTACCCACTCCGATACGACCTACAAGTTTAAACAGATGCAATTTCCCATCAAACTGCTTTCCCATGACAATCAACAAGGCACAGGGACAATCAGTGCAAGCGGTTGGTTTGAATCTGACAGATCAAGTATTCTCACACGCACAACTGTATGTTGGCTGTCTCCAGGGTCTTTCTATTTGTGCACCTGAGGAAAGGACAAAGAATGTTGTCTACCAAGAGGCACTCTAATGATAACAACGGCAACTTCAACTGCTCTAATTTCAACTCCGCAATTTTTTCATCGTCCTGTCAGCCCACGTAAGTCCAGTCTTGCTTTGCTCTCCTTACTAACTCACCATGACATTCTTTTTTTTCTACCAAGATCCGTCACCCAAACACCACTTCGTATCCACTTCTTCCTCTTTTTAATGTCTTTGTTTCTCTCTTCGCATCGCTCTCTGACCGGGTGAAACCGGGCTTAGCTGCTAGTATTATATAACTAGGTTGTGGCTTAACACTCCATTATATAATTTCACACAAAACTGATTGGTAAGGATAATTAACACAATAAAATTCAGACAATATATATATATATATATAGAGAGAGAGAGAGAGCAATAAGAAAATGGAGGGGAATATGTGGTAATCATCAACTTGTAGACACCGTACTATGTTAATTAACCTATTTATTTTTCAACCAAAAGGACAATAAAGACAATATATAAACACATATGACACACTATGTCATATCAACAATTAAAAATTAAAAAGTCTTACCGCTATTTTGGCCTAGAGGTGGCATGCTCCATTCTATCTATATAACTCCAGTAAGCTGGAGCAATTGGTAGATGAAAAGAGATTTACATGAAGTTTACAAAATTCAAATATAAATATAAAAATATAAAAGCATATAAAAAAAAATCATAAAGAGTCATAAAAACTCACATATATATGCATATGAATGCATATTTTAACATATAGAGATATACATAAATACATAAACATAAATACATTAATACCTATATGTGTGTTCAGATGTACATACATAAATGTCTATACATGCATACTAAAGAGTCAAATGTTATTGTTACTATATAGGAGGTGGACTGACACATATATATACCCACCCACACATACATACATACACACATGTGTATATAAAGGATCCCATACATACATGTTCCCTGGTACATACGCTTTTAGTTGCTTTTGGAAAGGAGGACCGGTGCAACGGTTCTTATCACTCTATTTTCAGCACAATGTTCAGACCTATATGTATATATATATTTGTTTGTATGCGAAACCTGTGGGGTACGAACCTTACACACACACATACATATATACATACATACACTCACACACACATATGTACATATACATTTGTGTGGGTGTGTATGTGCATATGTGAATGTACTTGCCTGTATTTGTGTTTATTCTTCTTTCCACCACTCGACAACTGGTGCTAGTTTGTTTACATCTTTGTAACTTAGTGGTTCAGCAACAGAGACCAATAAAATAAGTATCAGACTTTAAAAAAAAACAACAAATACTGGGTTTGATTTGTTCAGCTAGACTCTTCAAGGCAGTGCCCCAGCCAGGCAGTCGTCCAGTAACTGAAGCAAGTAAAAGATAAAAGATAAAATAGATATGTTATCAGCAAGAAAATTTCCCCAAGATTTAGAGACTGACTGCAATGTTATAGCAAAACTTCAAAATGAAAATAAGCATTAATAGTTTGGTATTTAAATTTCAAGAGTCATATTTGGAGCATTTGTGAGAACAAATTCTGTTCCAATGTAGAATAACCTATAATTGTTCTGAGATGCAGGTATGCTGAAGAAAACAGACTTGCTGTTGCTTTGATGGAACATTGCCAACACTTGTTCAACTCCTAAATACATTAGTTACAGACTTGTGAACATATTGCTTAAAGGAGTGCAAGTTCAGTTGTTAAAATATTCACTACATTATGAATTTATAAGTTTCGACTTTGTTTCCCTTGAGCCGTGTTACGGAACTAATAAAACATGAAATAGTTACTTTATTAACAAATATCAAAAATACCATTTCCATTATAGTGTCATCTTTTAACTTGATATTAACAATATTCTATTTGTATTAAGTATGTTTGACTTTTTAATCCTCTTTCTTGTTAGAATGGCTGTTAATTTGGTAACAATTGCATGTATTATTGACTATTCTTCTGTTGAAGAATTCTGGCTTACGTCTGCAACAATATGATGGTGTAGCAGTAAACTCTTAAGGAATTCGATCCACAACTGGTTTCAATTCACTGCTGAAACTGCTCTATTACTAATGTCCTTGGGAAAGGCACAAATAACTCAACTTCCATATGATCATGTTTGTTCTTCTAGAATTAAAAATAAAATAAAAAAGAATATATATATGTGTATATATTTATATATATATATAAATATATATATATATAGTACATATAGTTGTTTTTTCTTGCATTGTGTGTGTGTGTGTGCGTGCGTGCATGTGTGTGTGTGTGTTTCTGTGTGTCTTTCAACTTATAGACAAAACGACACAGACTTTAAAAAAAGACTTTCATTTGAAACAATTTATGATGGTATGAGAAGAATTAACAAATACTTTTACCAGTAGCATAGCAATGGGTAACGACCTAGTAATTATAATGCAACTTTTATCAAATTTCTTGATATTAATACAAAATGATGAAATGAATATTTATTTTTAAAGAAAAAATATTTGTTGCCTTAAAATAAAATTAAATAAAACGAAACAATGATGTACATATTCATTCTTAATACTTTCTGACAGATTTGAAAGTCAATTATGCTAATTACTGTTGCATTTTATCTATGGAGAACAAATTTCTTATTTGTATAACTCCTATAAATACTCTCAATTATACACTCCTCCTCCTCCTCACCATCCCCTCCACTCCTCATCCCCTCAAATTGTTGTTGTTGTTTAGCATCAAGGTCCTTCTTTACATAGAATGGTGGAGGTGTGATTTGAGGGCGATTTGGTTATTATCTTTGACAGTCTGTGTAATTGAACAGTTCTCCACCAACATAGTAATAGAATGCAGTGGAGTTGAGTAATGATAAGCACTTAACAAGCTGAGCTTTTAACCTTGTTCCAAGCTGTGGTCATTTTACCTGCATATTTTCCCTCTTCTAGAAATCTGAGGCTTTTGTGTTTGTTCAGTTATGTTCATTTTTCCATGCTAGTATGGGTTAGATGAATATATCATTGAAGCATTGTTTTTCAACTGGATGCCCTTCCTGTCACTAACCTTAATCTGGTTTTGAAGGTGCAGAGCTACCTAATGATTTGTTCACAAGGTAAATGACAATAAATTTCACTGTTGGAATCTCAGCAATTTTTCAGTGAAGCACAAATGTAAACATTCAAATAGATGCCCCATACACATGCACACATGCATGCACACACACGCGCAAGATGCTCCGTATAGTTTCTGTCCACCAAAATCATTTACAAGACATTATCAGTTGGCCCAAGACAATTGTAGAAGACACATGTCCAAGGTGACACATTGTGGGACCGAATCTGAAACTCTGTGATCATGAAGTGAACTTCTTAACTATGCAGCTGTACATTCTCATAAGTAAGAAATCCAGTTGCCTATTCCTCTTCCAAATGCAAATACTAGTGAAGGAAAATAAAATGGTAGAAATATTTACTTTATATTATATAAAAAGGGTTGATAAATTATCAAATGTAATAAGGGGATAATAGATTAAGATTTTATTATATGTAATAAGAGTTAATAGATTAAGATTTTTTCTTAATTCGCTAAGAGTTAATAAGTTAACTCTTTATAAAATAAATGCTTATCATGTATCATAAGGGTTAATACATTAGTCTGTTATAGAAGGTGGTGAGTTGGCAGAATCATGAGCATGCCGAGCGAAATGCTTAGCGGTATTTCGTCTGCTGTTACGTTCTGAGTTCAAATTCTGCCGAAGTCGACTTTGCCTTTCATCCTTTTAGGGTCGATAAATTAAGTACCAGTTACACTCTGGGGTCGATGTAATCGACTTAATCCCTTTGTCTGTCCTTGTTTGTTCCCTCTATGTTTAGCCTCTTGTGGGCAATAAAGAAATAAGAATCATTAGTACACCTGGTGATATGCTTAGCAGCATTTCATCTGTCTTTATGTTCTGAATGCAAATTTTGCCAAGGTTGATTTTGCCTTTCATCCTTTCAGTCTTGATAAAATAAGTGACAATTGAGCACTGGGGTCAACATAATCAACTTACTCCATACCCTGAAGTTTTGACCTTGTGCCAAAATTTGAAACCTACACATTAATATGTTATTTGTCCAAGTCACAAAACACTGGTGTTTTCAGTCAGATTCACATTACAAAATACGCAGTTAAGGTTTTCTAACACACAAAATGTAGGTAGTTGTATAAATGATCTAAACTTTGTAAGTAGTCAGATAAATGTTATATTTAGATGAATATTGTTTATCAAACACACTGTTTAGTTACAGTGTTATTTTGTTTATATTTATACCTGTATATGTTTAATTTTGTAGAAGGGATTGTAGGGGACAAAATATGAAGATGATGCAATAACATCAAGGACTAGATGGGAGGACTCTGATGAAATGTATGACTAGCA
The DNA here is from genome assembly GCF_046866305.1 of Octopus bimaculoides. Taxonomy (NCBI): domain Eukaryota; kingdom Metazoa; phylum Mollusca; class Cephalopoda; order Octopoda; family Octopodidae; genus Octopus; species Octopus bimaculoides. The sequence continues at coordinate 72,057,590 of NC_142937.1, read as the reverse complement.
CGAGAGCAGTGTAAGGTGAGGAGCTGGTACTGTGTCTGAGCCACTGGGAAAGATTTTGGCTGAGTGAGTGTGTGTGTGCATTTTAGCAAGTTAAATATTATGGTTGGTCACAGGAGTGACCATTGATTTCGCCCCTATAAAGTACTTAGCTGTATAGGTGACTTGTCAAACTCAAATGACCAAAAGTACATAACTACTTGAGTCAAATCATCCGTGCAAATTGTTCAGCAAGAAGTTGCACAGTTCTCATCTGTTGTATACAGTAAAAGGGTTCACTAAATAACAAGCATCTTTTCAATTTCTTTCAGCTTTGGCCATCCAAGGGCTATAGTAGAGAACACTTGCCAAAGGTGCCACGCAGTAGGATGGAACCCAAAACAAGATAGTTAGAACAAACTTCTCAATGCCTGCATATACACATGTATACATACATACATGCATGCATACATACATACATTACAAGTTCAGGTTTATACCTGTAATTGTTGGAGCCTTGAGAACTGTAACACATTGCCTAAATACCAATCTTGAGAAGTTAGGCTTCTCAAAACCCGAAGGGAGAAAGCTAATTCGAAGACTACAGATCCTATCCATCACTGGAACTGTAAAAATTTGTAAAACTTTCCAGAAATTTATCATTTAAATATATATGAGCATGTGTAGATATGCTACTATATGCATGAGAATATATACATAAAGCAAAACATATAAATCTGCACATATACATCCATCTATCCATCCATCCATCCATCCATTCATACAAACAAACAAAAATACCCTGTTGTTGATGTTGAAATTCCAATGAAGGAGCCTTGAATTTAGGTTAGAAACCAGCTCTTTATTAGCAAGAAATCTTGAAATAAAACTGAACAATGACATACATACATACATACATACATACATACATACACATATATTCAAATATACATGCAAGCACACATACACACCAATGCTATTGGCTTAGAATTCTCTTTTAGGCATCATAAATAAAGGCATCACATATTAGGTTTGAGTGTCCCTAGAGAGGACCAAATAATAGCTTATTTTGATCAGTTTTGGCAGAGAAAATAAGGTTTATTTTCCCCGTGGGAACGTTGAGATAGGAATGTCATTTCCATTGGTGATTGTTGTTTTCTAGAACTCTTGCATTATTGATTTCAGGTAGTGATGTGACTTGCTGGTTATCAATGAGTTTCATTTTTTTTTTTTTTTCATTGTACAGCTGCTCTAGATGTATCTCTGCAAATATATTACTTATATAACTACAGAGCTGTGTTATTAATTTTCTCTTTTTTTTCTAATTGCTTTGTTTTATTTGGAGTTTTTATAAGCGCATTACATGTCCAACATAGAGATTATAGTAAGCTCATGCTTTTTTGTTGACAACGTTGTATTACGCAATATACCTTTAGCATTATTTTCATTGAAAATGTATGATACAAATAAAAATTACTCTAAATATTGCTTTCAAATTTTGGCACAAGGCCAGCAAGTTTGGGGAAGGGGTAAGTCAATTACATTGAACCCAGTACTTAACTGGTACTTATTTTACCAACCCCAAAAGGATGAAAGGCAAAGTTAATCTCAGGGGAATTTGAACTCAGAATGTAAAGTTAGACGAAATGCTGCTAAGCACTTTGACATGGTAATGATTTTACCAGCTCACCGCCTTAATAACACTAAATATTAATATTTATATTATATTCTCATTTATTTGTGTATTTTTCAATTAATGTTTTAGAAATAATATTGTGATTGTTATAGTCCAACACACTAACATCATTTAAATACCATTAAAATACACACTAACCCTATTAAAATACTGTTAAAATACCATTAGAAAATATTTACATACTTGCGGTAAAATGAATGTGTAACTCAGTTATGATACCTAGTTGGAACTAATTTTGTTTTAGTTTACCTCTTCTATTAATATTCTCAGGAAAGGCATGAATGTTATATCTTCTGTTTCCCCTTAGTCTGGATATCTATGAAAAACTTTTAAGAAATGATATTATTACTGTTGCTGTGATTTAAGGCATCCTTCTCACTCTCTCTCTCTCTCTCTCTCTCTCTCTCTCTCTCTCTCTCTTTCATTCTCTCTCTCTTTCTCTGAGATTGAGTATCTGGGAACTACATTATCAAAGGTACCATTTCAAAATGGTTGGGTATAATTTAAGGGAGATTTAGTTGTTATTCCTAGCAAGTCTCACAGTTTCATAGAGGCTTTTCTCCCTTTACATCACCCCATGTTCCTTCACTATTTTGTTTATATTGTTAACAGTGGCAAGCAGGCAGAGCCATTAGTGCACCAGACAAAATGCTTAGCAGTATTTCTCCTGACTCATTACATTTTGAGTTCAAATTCTCCTAAGGTCAACTTTGCCTTTCAGCCTTTCAGGGTTGATAGAATAAAGTACCAGTTGATCACTGGAGAAGATTGTTGTAATCAGTTGACCACCTTCCCACTAAAATTGCTGGCCTTCTTCCAATATTTGAAACCATTTTTAGAGGGTGGATAAAGGTGGCAAAATATTTAAACAATCAGACAAGATGCCATGCCTGTTTCTTCCAACTTTTTATGTTCTGAGTGTAGTTCCTGTTGGAGTCAACTTTGCCTTTCATTATTTTGGTGTCAATAAAATAAAGTACCTGTTAGATACTTGGAATCATGGTATCAACTATCCCGCCTTGTTCTTAAATAAGAAATCATCATCATTATTATCAAAGGTGACAAGTTGGTAGAATGCCAGGTTAGATGTTTAGTGGCATTTCATCTGCCTTCACTTTTTAGGTTCAAATTCCGCTAAGGTCGACTTTGCCTTTCATCCTCTTGGGATGGATAAAATAAGTACTTGCTGAACACTAAGGTTGATGTAAGCATCTGACCCCTCCTCTGGAATTACTGGCCTTGTGCCAGAATTTGAGATCATTATTATCAAATGATTGATGAAGGCCATAGAATAGTGGGATAATTACAGTGTTTCTTCTGCTTCTTCGTGTTCTAAGTTCAAATCCCACCAAAGTCAACACTACTTTTTTATCCTTTCATGGTCAATAAAATAAAGGACTGATCAAGTACTGAGTTCGATATAATCAGCTGTACCCCTCCCTCTAAATTTCTGGCCTTGTGTCTTTGTTAGAGACAATTCTGAGATGAGAGATGAGTTCTCTCTCTTTACTCTCCTTCCAATTCTACATTTTGGTTACCTCCAATACCAGAAGCTTCTTTCAGTTGTCAAATTCTTAATTTAAAAAAGGGACAACCATATATTCCAATGGGACACTGCAATCAATAGTGAGACATTTATTTTTTAGAATATTTTCTTTCTTACAATATTGGTTTCAAATTTTTGCATAGGGCCAGCAATTTTGGGGAGGGGCTAAATTGATTACATCAGCCCCAGTGCTCAACTGGTACTCGTTTTATTGACCCTAGAAGGATCAAAGGCAAAGTCAACCTCAATGGATTTGAACTCAGAACATACAAACAGATGAAATGCCGCAAAAGCATTTCGACCACCCTGCTAACAATTCTACCAGCTCGCCTTTTCTCTTGCTTTCAATATTAAATGTAAGAACATTTTTAAACATTCATTCTGGTTTTCTTCTCATTATAATTAATTTTGAATTTGGACTTCATTAATATTCTAATCAAGAAGATTTCCAATTCCAACAGAGCAAATTGTATATTCCTTTCTATCTGTTCAACTATAACTGGCTCTTAGTGTATCAATAATTATCAAACCTTTCCTATGATAACTAAATCTCCTGACTGTTTCCACTTAATTCAACACTCAACACTCATTCTTTTTCTCAAGTGTTTTGCTGTCATGTAAAGAGAATGGGTGGGGGGGGAGGTGAGCTAGGAATTAGGGTAGCAACATGTCCACTGAATGGACATGATTTTATGATACTTCAGCCAAAAGATAACTCCCCATTCCACTGCTCCGAAAAGCTCAAAGGAACTTGCATAGCAGAAAATTTTATTAGAAATTTTATCATGCTAACCACCTCCATAACAACCATCACTGCCGCCACCACCATCACCCATCATAATCCCATCACCATTTTTGCTAGTCTGTGGGTATTTCAAGCCAAAACAAACCAGTATTATAGTCAATAATGATTAAAAATACTGACTGTTCTCCTGTTTAAAATAATATAGATTTTTAAATAAAGCTTTTTGATGTTTTTGGCAACCAAATCTGTATTTATTGTTTTATTTTGTTTTGTGTTTTTAGGTCTAAGAGAAGACACCATCTCACTCTAATGAAGGATACCAGTTTAATCAATGTTAGTTTTGCAGGTCAGGAATGAAGCCTTTTATTAATTTTCTATTTTGTATCGATGTGCGGGCGACACATGATATCTTTCGAGCGAGTTCGTTGCCAGTGCCCCTGGACTGGCTCTTGTGCAGGTGACACATGAAATGTTTCGAGCGGGATCGTTTGCCAGTGCCCCCGGACTGGCTCATGTGCAGGTGACACATGAAATGTTTCGAGCGGGATCGTTGCCAGTGCCCCCGGACTGGCTCATGTGCGGGCGACACATGATATCTTTCGTGCGAGATCGTTGCCAGTGCCCATGGACTGGCTCTTGTGCGAGTGACACGAGGTTTTTGGAGCGAGATCGTTGCCGGTGCCCCTGGACTGGCTCATGTGCCGGTGACATATGAAATCGTTCAAGCGGGACTGTTGCCAGTGCCCCTGGACTGGCTCATGTGCGGGCGACACATGATATCTTTCGAGCGGGATCGTTGCCAGTGCCCCTGGACTGGCCCTTGTGCGGGTGACACATGAAATGTTTCGAGCGGGATCGTTGCCAGTGCCCCTGGACTGGCTCATGTGCGGGCGACACATGAAATCTTTCGAGCGGGATCGTTGCCAGTGCCCCTGGACTGGCTCGTGTGTGGGCGACACATGAAATCTTTCGAGCGAGATCGTTGCCGGTGCCCCTGGGCCGGCTCTTGTGCAGGTGACACATTAGGTTTTTCGAGCGAGATCGTTGCTGGTGCCCCTGGGCTGGCTCATGTGCGGGCGACACATGAAATCTTTCGAGTGGGATCGTTGCCAGTGCCCCTGGACTGGCTCTTGTGCAAGTGACACATGAGGCTTTTTCGAGCGAGATCGTTGCCAGTGCCCCTGGACTGGCTCTTGTGCTGGTGACACATGAAATTTCTTCGAGCGAGATCGTTGCCGGTGCCACTGAACTGGCTCTTGTGTGGGGTTCTGGGATTTTTCGAGCGGGATCGTTGCTGGTGCCCCTGGGCTGGCTATTGTGTGGGTGACACATGAGGTTTCTCGAGCGAGATGAGCGTGGCCTTTGCCAGTACCGCCTGACTGGCCTTCATGCGGGTGACACGTAAAAGCACCCACTACACTCTCTGAGTGGTTGGCTTTAGGAAGGACATCCAGCTGTAGAAACACTGCCAAATCAGATTGGAGCCTGGTGTAGCCATCTGGTTTCACCAGTCCTCAGTCAAATCGTCCAACCCATGCTAGCATGGAAAGCGGACGTTAAACGACGACGACAATACGTACAGACACACATATATATATATATATATATATATATATATATATATATACCGCCTGACTGTTCGAGCGAGATCGTTGCCAGTGCCCCTGGACTGGCTCTTGTGTGGGTGACACATAAAAGACACCATTTCGAGCGTGGCCGTTTTCATGCGGGTGACACGTAAAAGCACCCACTACACTCTCTGAGTGGTTGGCGTTAGGAAGGGCATCCAGCTGTAGAAACTCTGCCAAATTAGATTGGAGCCTGGTGTTGCCATCCGGTTTCACCAGTCCTCAGTCAAATCGTCCAACCCATGCTAGCATGGAAGGCGGACGTTAAACGATGATGATGATGATGATGATGATCAGAACTATTACTGCAAAAGTTTCTTTTATTCTGCTCTCTTACATATTTCAGTCATTTTGACTGCAGCCATGCTAGAGCATGCCTTAAAGAGTTTTTAGTCGAAGCAGTTGACCCCTGTACTTATTCTATTGGTTTCTTTTGCTGGACTGCTAAGGTACGGGGATTGTAAACACAGCAACATCGGTTGTCAGGTGATGATGAGGGGATCAAACACAGCCACATACACATAAATATACATACATATATATATATATATATATATATATATATATATATATATATATATGTATGTTGTTTGTTGTTTACACACCCGTCTTCGTCTTTTGTTTTGTTTGTGTAAATTCTCCAGAAGTTCCTATCCTCTGTCATCCTTTGGTTGTCTCCCATTAACACTTCTAAAGGCTTTACACCATCCCCACCCCTAATTAGGGTTTATCCCCTATGTAAGGTAGTGATCATATAGTGCAAAAATATGATAGTGTAGTGTATGCAGGTTGAATTGAAGGCTATTATTTGTTTGTTTATGAATTCTGCTAAATGCGTACATGACACTGCTGTCCCCTGTCCCAGGGTCTCACGGGCCCATACCTCTCACACCCTCAGGGTTGGCACTCTCAATGTCGGCACATTGAAAGGTAAGTCTGGTGAGATTGTTGAGATGCTTGAACAGTGATACGTCGATATGTGCTGCTTCCAAAAAGTAAGGTGGAGAGAAGGTTCTGCTAGGTTCCTCACAGGCAAAGAACAGGTACAAAAGTTTTGGGGCAGAGAACACTGATGGGGTGGGGCACAGAAAAATGGGTGGAAAGGGAATCAAGGTAGTCAGAGTATGCGACAGAACACTTAAGATTAGATCAGTGCTTCATCATGGGTTAGCAACCATTATCTCGGCCTATGCCCCTCGGTCGGGGCTACCTGATGGACAGAAAGACCGATTTTATGACACCCTCTTGCAGACTACCTCATTGACGAATGACAGGGATCTTCTCTTTGTGGCTGGTGACTTCAATGGACATGTTGGACAACAGATGTTAAACGATGATAATGATGATATATATATATGGCTTTAGGAAGGGCATCCAGCTGTAGAAATTCTGCCAAATCATATTGGAGCCTGGTGTAGCCATCTGGTTCACCAGTCCTCAGTCAAATCGTCCAACTCATGCTAGCATAGAAAGCAGACGTTAAACGATGATGATGATGATATATATATATATATATATATATATATATATATATATATATATATATATATATATATATAAATATGTATATACTCTTTTACTCTTTTACTTGTTTCAGTCATTTGACTGCGGCCATGCTGGAGCACCGCCTTTAGTCGAGAAAATCGACCCCAGGACTTATTCTTTGTATGCCTAGTACTTATTCTATCGGTCTCTTTTTGCCGAACCACTAAGTTACGGGGACGTAAACACACCAGCATCGGTTGTCAAGCGATGGTGGGGGGACAAACACAGACACACAAACACACATACATATATATATACATATATACGACAGGCTTCTTTCAGTTTCCGTCTACCAAATCCACTCACAAGGCTTTGGTCGGCCCGAGGCTATAGTAGAAGACACTTGCCCAAGGTGCCACGCAGTGGGACTGAACCCGGAACCATGTGGTTGGTAAGCAAGCTACTTACCACACAGCACATATATACATACATATTTATACTTGTATATATACTTAGAATACTGATTTTAAATTTTGGCACAAGGCCAGCAAGTTTGAGGGAGGGGGCTAGTCAATTACATCATATATAGGTCAAGTGGTGGTGGGGGACAAACACAGAAACAAAGATACACACACATAGATTTATATATACATATATATGACAGCCTTCTTTCAGTTTTTGTCTACCAAGTCCACTGACTACGTTTTGGTTGGTCTGGGGTTATTATAAAAGTCACTTGCCCAAGGTACCACACAGTAGGTCTGAACCTGGAATCATGTATTTGGGAAGCAAGTTTCTCACCACATAGTCATGCCTACACCAATATATATCTATAGCTATACCTTTCTCTCTCTGTTTCTCTGTTTCTCTCTTTCTGCGCACACACACACATACATGTGAGTGTATAGTTATGCATACTATGCACATATTTATATATCCTGGATAGAGTATGTATTTTCATTTTCACTGCCTGACACAATTTAAAACTGGCATATATATATATCTGTATGTATAAATGTATGCATATATAATGTATACATATCTATCTATCTCTCTCTCTCTATATATATATATACACACACACACACACACATATATATATAAGCATATTCATACACATACATATTCCCTAGAACACTTGGGAGGAACAAAACTTTTATCCGATCAAATCAATACATTGATTTCTGATCTATAGACATAATCACTGCCAGTTTGTGAAGAGTCTTACAGCTTGGAAACTAGTCATTTAGAAGAAATTCTTTGTAATTTCTCATCTCACCTCACCCTCTCCTCATGGAACCTGAGAGGCTAAACTCAACTCATCTTTAACTCAATGCCCGACACTTTTGTGATGACCAAACAAAATAAGTCATGATTGATTCTCTTCCACATTTCGCTTCTCTTTGTTCTCTGACTGAAAAATAAATTATTTCAAATATTTTAACTGGAACAACTTTTGGTCCCAACTGATTTGACACGCTGTTTCTTTTTAAGTATGTTACTGTCTAGTTTAATAATAAGTGGTGGGAAAGGAGAGAGGGAGAGAGAGAGAATGAGTGTATATACTGTGTGAATGATGTGTGAGTGGAAGAGAGAGTGTGTGAATATGAGAGAGAGAGAGTATGTGTTTATGGAGTGTACAAGAGAGTGAGTGTCTGCGTGTGTGTGTGTGTGCGCGCATGCATATAAAGTAATGCTGTGTGCATATTAAACTTGATATTAAAGTTGTTATTCAACGTATAGCTCATTGTGACTCATGACTATGTCCGAGTATCATTGTCTTAGGTGTGTATGCAATCATGAACAGGCACTTTTGGTCTCCCACAAATCTCGTCTCAGTAGGACTTCCAAGATGTGAAAATTAGAAAGAAAGACACTGAAAAGAGGTGGTAGATAGTGGTAGTGGGAGCTACACTAGTATCAGAGTAGTTCTAGCCTTTGTTACAGTTGATCAGATAGGAGCAACATGAAATAAAATACCTTGCCCAAGGACACAATGTACCATCTGGTTCAGAAATTGAACTCATATCTTTGTGATTGTGAGCCAAACAGTTTAGCAACTATGCCACACTCATTTTTACAATGTTGCCACAATACTGTGCTTTCAATTTATTTCATAAATTAATGCAGTTTGTCTCCTGTGGACATCAAATACATTTATATCGATTATTTAAAATATTTTACATTTATTTTCCTTGGGTGCAACAACTCTGAAAGCTGTGGTCTATGATATATTCATTTATTTTTAAGTAACAATTTGTAAATGACAGTGTTATTAATTACAGATATCTATTGGGACAATCACTGATTCACACTTCAGATGATGGGAGTGATAAGGGAGTGCTTGTAACTTATTGCAGAACAAATTCCAATGAGGGACCTTGTTTGAAGATCACTAGTGTGTGTGTTTTAGTTTCTTATTGACCCTGAAAGCATAAAAGGCTATACCAAAAAGCTCTAATGACTGCCAATTCACAGCTTAGTTAAGACTGTTTAACCATTTTGTTACCATATTTAGGTACAGGCATGGTTGTGTGGTAAGAAGCTTGTTTCACAACCACATAATTCTGGGTTCAGTTCCACTGTTTGGGTACTTGGGCAAGTGTCTTCTGCATATAGCATCTGGCTGATCAATGCCTTGTGAATGGATTTAGTAGATGGAAACTGAAAGAAGCCTGTCATATGTGTGTGTGTGTATGTACATGCGCATGTGTAATTGTGTCTGTCTATCCCCTACCACTGCTCGACAACTGGTGTCTGTGTGTTTATGTCCCTATAACTTAGCAGTTCAGCATAAGAGACCAATAGAATAAGTACTAGGATAAAAAATAATAATAATAAGTACTGGTGTTGATTTATTTGACTAAAAATTCTTCAAGGCAGTGCCCCAGCATGGCCACAGTCTAACGATTGAGACAAATAGAAGATAAAAGATATGATATTTATGTGGAAAATTTACTGCCTATATTTCAATTAATTTTGAAAATAATTAAGAATTTAGTAAAAATAAATTTGTCATAAAAATCTTGTGTACAGAAGATAACATGAAATTTTGATGAAGTGGAGAGACAAGTTCCATTTGCATGTTAATTTACTTTTCTACTTCATAATCAAAAGCAATCATGAAATAAATAAATAAATAAATGCTTAAGAAACTGGTTTGGTTAAGGTAGTGAATAGTCTCTTGAAGTAAACCAATCCTTTCATCTCATACACTCAACTCTTTGGAAAATACAAAGTTTCCTTATCACTTAATATACAGCAGTGTTGTGAGTAAGTAAAGTATGCATTTCCTGAAATAACAAGGATACAGTAACCACAATAATAATAATAGCTTCAAATTTTGGCACAAGGCCAACAACTTTGGGGGAGGAGGTGAGTTGATGACATTGACCCCAGTACTCAACTAGTACTCATTTTATTGATCCTGAGAGGATAAAAGGTAAAGTTGACATCGGGGAATTTGAACTTAGAACATAAAGAGGGGTCGCTAAGTGTTTTGCCTGGTATGCTAATGATTCTGCCAGCTTGGCAGCTAAACAACAATGACAATAATGATATTTACTTTATATATCATTGGGTAAAAACAAATACACTTAAATATGTTACTACACACACATGCGCATGCATATTTGTGCACACATACACACACACTCACACACATACACGTACATACACACACATACATGAGTAATACAGTGTAAGTAGAATTTGATAGGCAGAAACTGTGTAGAAACCTGTCATACACATAGCCATATCTTATGTTCATTTTCCATATTAACATGAGTTAGGTGAATGTATTATTAGTCTTAGGGGTTTGTATAAGATTTTATTGTTGAAATTTATCTGCAATAAACTGGGTATACTTCTACAGCCTGACTATTAGTCTGAAGAAGACCAAAGTACTGGGCCAAGGTACCAACCACTCCTCCCCCACCATCACCATCAACAACTACAAGCTGGAGGTAGTTCACGAATTCACCAACCTTGGCTCTACCATTGGTGATGACATCTCCCTGGATCCTGAGGTCAACAGGTGAATTAGACAACATCCTTCACGTTTGCCAGGCTCACAAAGAGTCTGGGAAAACAAAAGCTGGTTGCAAATACCAAGATTGCTGTCTATAAGGCATGCCTCCATAGCACACTACTTTACAACAGTGAGACATGGAGCCTCTACTCCAGACAGGAGTGGCATCTCAACATCTTCCACCCTTGTAATTTGAGACACATCTTGGATATCAAGTGGGCAAACCACATCATCAACACCAAAGTTTTCAACTGCGCCAAGATACCCAGAACACTCACTCTGCTCCAGCAGTGTCATCTCTGCTGACTTGGTCATGTACATCGCATACTGGACAGGAGGATCCAAAAAGGCCTCCTGCACAATTGACTACCAGCACAAGGATCACCTCATCTTTCGTTTCAAGGATATCTGCAAGAGAAATATGAAGTCGATTGATCTGGACATCCTGAGATGGGAGGAGGTCGCAAATGATTGCCCACACTGGAGACAAATACTGCAAAAGGGGATGAAGTGAGCAGGAACAAAAAACAGGAACATGCAACCAAAGAAAAGCGCACTTGACAGAAAGAAAAACCAATAGCACTGGCAAAGAGTTCCTTCAAATGCAATCGCTGTATGCATGATTACCACTCCCATGTGGTGCCGATGCTGCACCGGCATCAGCAGCTGATACGATTTCTTTGGGTGCAGATCCATGGCTTCTCGAGACCAATGGATGCCTACTACTACTACTACTACTACTACTACTACTACTACTACTACTACTACTACTACTACTGTGTATAAAATATTTTAATTTTTTATACAATTCCTTATAATATTGAAGTATAAAAATGATAGGATTATTTTAAAACATTGAATGGGTAGGAAGGCCCTTCCAAGTAAAATAAAAATTAAAGGGGTCCATAGAAAAAACATGGTTGAAAAACACTGGTCTGTTCTGAGTTGAGAGAGAGAGAGAGAGGGAAGCAAATAAGGCTATGCTAAATATACAATATTAATTCTTGATTTATTGAAATTATTGTTGCTTTGGGAGATAAT